>NC_086449.1:272973646-273113646 GCF_028390025.1 Pseudophryne corroboree
TTCAGGTAACATTTGGGAACCAAGGTGAGCCATCTTTTTTACATGGCCTAAAAGATTATGAGCATCCAAAGACCAGATCAGACAGACAAATGTTTGAGCTCCAGGAAACTCCTGTGCGGGATGAAAATGGAAGTAATGACTGGAGTTGTGCTAGTGGCAAAAGTCTCAATCCAACACAGGCTGTACAAATCTCTTTAACCAGCATGAAAGCGCAATCTCACATTCCGAATGCTCCAGGGAATTTATTAGCAACAGGTTTATTCTCTTTTGTTGAGGGTGGTCATGATACATTTGGCAGCAAATATGAAGGTCAGAATCACTTGGCACACATTGCAAAAAGAAGAGATCAAACTTTTGGTGCACAGCTTTCTAGTAAAATCACAAGCCACCCGCCTACAGCTGTTGAGTTGAAGCCATTCTCTGATGTAGGTCGAGGTAGCCAACTACCTTCACGGAAATTATTGCTGGATTTTACATCCCCACAGCAAGACAGTGGTTTTGACAGTCCATTGCCTAATTGAAACAGCTTTAACTCCTAAACAGAACTGTAAGATTCTCTAAGATTTTTACAGTTCTATTTATAGCCATACAAATGAAATTACGCTTGTGTTACAGAATACATTTTTAGTATTTATTTTTATGTACCATGTATATAGTCCTTTGTTTTTATACTTGTTTATGTATATGTTGTTTGTGTGAAGATTTATTTTTTTATTTAGGTCTCTTTTATAATTATTAAAAATAAAGATCAAGTTTTCTTTCTTTATTTTAACCAATTTGATAACATTTTAATATGTATTGGATTATGTAGGCTTTTAGAAAAAGCATACCTAGTTGGTGAATGCCCAGTCGTTGAGAGAAGGTGTACGGAATGAGTGCATCCACTAAAGTTCATCAAAAGGTTGTGTTTGAGTTGTCATTTCACTGCAACATGAAAGGGCACAGAACCGAATACATGTTGGCACCTAATTAGAGGGTATCCTTAGGAGTATGGGTCATTAGGTCGTCAAGACTTAGGTCGAGAGTCATTAGGTCGGCCACTATTGGTCGACATGGTCACTAGGTCAACATGGAAAAAGGTCAATATGAGGTTTTTTTACTTTTTGTGGTGTCATTTTCTTCATAAAGTGACGGGGAACCCCAATTGGTGCACCGTGTCCCCTCGCATGGCTCGCTTCACTCTCCATGTTTCGGGCAAGGTGCCTCGCTGCGCTACGGCTGTTACATTCCCAATCATAGTCCACGTGGATCATAAAGTATGAAAAAGTAAAAAAATAAATGATTTTTTTTTTAAAGAATCATGTCGACCTTTTTCGATGTCGACCTAGTACATGGGTTCTCACTCTCATATCTCTCATGCATGCTCTACACTTTTTTGTGTCGGCCATCACTAAGGTGACAAATGATCTGCTCACAGCTAAGTCCCAGGGTCACTTCTCCATATTAATCCTCCTTGACCTCTCTATCACTTTCAATACAGTTGGCCAGTTTTCTCCTGCCCACTGTTCACTCCTTTGGCGAATGCACTGTGCTGTGCTAGTTCACCAGCTGCCTTTCTGAATGTGTTCTATAGTTTGGGTCCCTCAAGATCTTGTTCTTGGCCTTCTGTTTCTCTACTTACTACTTCCGTTGTTAAACTAACATTTCTCCTGCAGGGTCCACAGGATAAACATTGGGATATGAGGTAGCGTCAGTGGATTGGCACCACGATCAAAGCTTTCGACCTCCCAGATTGCAACGGGCCAGTCCCCTATATCCCTGCCTCCTGGCTCAGGCAATCCAGTTTTCTTGTTGGTGTGGCAGGAGCCGGAACATGACCTTTGGGCTGCTGATTTTGGCAACCATAAGCTTGTTATTAAATTTATTTTTATAGTCTTATGTTTTTGGAACGAGTTTTCTAAAAAAGCATCTTACATGCTCCTTAGAAACAGTCGCTCCAACAACTCTCCTCCGGGTTGCTACAACCCACGTGTACAGTGCTGTTTCGGCGGGCGTCTGTGTCCAATGTATTAGCAAGTCCAGCGGACGTTACCAGGCTGTGGCTAGAGCATGGGGAGAAGGTAAGGCGTCGGTTCTGCTTAGCGGGGTTGACGCAAGACACAGCCACACTGTTTTCAGGAGGAGACTACCAAACAGTAGCTGACGCAGCTGCCACCTCGGGTGCACCAGCGCTATTCCTCAGGGATTAATGTGAGGCTGTGATCCCTGGGGTTGAGGTCAGCAGTGGAGAGTAAGACGCTACCCTGGTTGCCTCTCCCCTCAGTTCATGACCAGTTTCCTCCGAGTTTCCCGCCATTAACTGATTTCCCGCTTCTGTCTAAAACGCTATGTATCTAAAAAGGACTCAGTCGCAGCATAGACGGCTGTGTGACTGGTGCGTCGGTGTTCACTTGGGCGTCTGTGTTCACTGTGTGTACACTATTAGCATCTGGATCCACTCAGCGTTCCCTAACATATTGATCGATCCTGGAAGTGGGGTGAAGTCTCCCTGTATCCCACTGTTTCTTTCGCTGTATGACTGAATATGTTTAAAAGTCCTATATAAGGTAATGCAGTAATATGTTTTTTCTACATACTTGAAATGTATCTGTAGTTGAATATGTGCTCATATTGCTTATTATACTAATGTATAACCTGTGACTGATTGCTAATGTGATTGCTGACTTTACTATTTCTGTCAGTTTTTGAATTCCGATCCTGAATGCTGGTGCAAAGTAGGGAGTGATCAGATTGTATGTCACTTTAACAAGTTTTAAAGTGATTTCAGTCACAAATTGTGTAGTTAACACTGCACAGGTGTGTGATTTGTTGATCATGTCTAAGAGAGGCAAGGGTGAAGCGGATACTCACTCCACAGCTGCACCAATACTCATTTCATATTTATCTTGCAAAGCTGGATTAACCTCTCAGGATCTGGTTCAAAATGGGTTATGTGCAAACTGTTATAGCTTTCACCAAAGCCTCCTGAATAATCCAAGGCAGGCAGAGGTTCAAGTTGAACCCCCCATGGCCTACTTTTGCACAGACATCCAGTATAGCTGAGCGGATAAATGTCTGCTCCTATACCAGGGATCGGTTACCCTATTAACCCTTTCATGCAACATTCCCCCTGGGGTTTATCACATCCAGTACAGGAATCTGCAGCCTTTCAACAAAAACAGGCTGACAGGCCAGAGGTAAGTAAAAAAAACAGGCTGACAGGCCAGAGGCAAGTAAATCTCGGATGGGGACTCGTCGGAGGATGAGGATATTTAATAGTAGCAAATTTAATTTAATAAAATTGGACTTCCATATAGTCATATAAACAAAAATAGGAATATATAAAAAGACCACAAAGAATGGGTGTCAGATACAGCACAGTTCGAAAATCCGTTCCCTTTATAGTACCTCTACAAGTTGTTACCTCCAGTCACCTTTGAAAAAGCTGGAAGGCGCAGCGAAACGCGTCAGTTTCTTACAGACCACATTGGGGACCGCACTGAGCACTTTCCAGACCAACCTCCTGCAATTGAACACCGACTGTATGGAATCACCTACTGGGATCTTGGACTTTACCATATTAGGGTCACCGCTCTTGTGAGGACTCTGATTACAATCATCCCAGGACATTTAATCCTCCAGTGACTCGGGTATAATTTCCTTGAAATAAGAAACATCCAAACTGGGACTTTTTGCAAATTGGCGTAAAGGGAGGTACTATAAAGGGAACGGATTTTCGAACTATGCTGTATCTGACACCCTTTCTTTGTGGTCTTTTTATATATTCCTATTTTTGTTTATATGACTATATGGAATATACAACAATAGGTGAGCTAGCGGCTGAGGGTTGAGTCAACACCCTGTGTTACAAAAGGCACTTATGATTCACACCTTTAAGAGTCAAAACGTGGTGGCAACATGTTACATGTCCGTTTAAGATGACGAGGACAATAGTAGGTGAATCTCTACAGTCTCTCCTCTTTTTCTTCAATATATATTCAGAGGTGACATCATAAAGGAAGAACAAGAATACCCTATGCGTTTCGTCTTATTATAAGACTTCATCAGGGGTACATCTTAACTGTATGGTAAGTATTATCAAAAATTAAGCGAATATGGATACTCGACACAGCGATATAAAAAAACCTTAGTATCAGAGGGGCTTTCTATTTGAGTCGTCCACCAATCCTCATGGGTCGACTACTTGAAAGTGAAATCTAGAAACTCAGGTGTAGCAGGAATTCACTTAGGGGAGAACCTTTACTGGATCAGCAGTGATAGCCTGGTCTCTGAGTAATGTTTCATATGTAGATACGCATGTCATTCGATTGGTGCAAAAATCTACATTACTTCTGCCTTCAACCGCATTAAATGATGTCACGGATATGAAAATAGGTGGTTTTTTAAAAACCATGTTTTCCTTGTCTGGGGCAATCGTTAGACCAGCCATGGCTTCAGCCTGGATGGCAAAAGCAGTGGCAGCCTGGGCTGCTGCATTGGAGGATGCTCTTTCATTGATATCTAGAGAGCAAAAATCCCTTATAGCACATATTAAACAGGCAGCTATTTTTATGGAAGAAGCAGCCTTGGATATGTGTACAATTGCTTCTCAAGAATCAGCCTTAGCAGTAGCCGCTCACAGAGTGGTTTGGCTACGTACATGGTAAGCTGACTCGGAATCCAAGAAGTTTCTGGAGTCTTTGCCGTTTACTGGAGTTATTCTTTTCGGTAAAGAATTAAACAGTATTTTGGCGTCAGAAGCAGACTCCAAGAAAGTGAAGTTTCCTTCCACACCCAAATCCAAGTCTAGATTTCCAGCTTTTCGTCCCTTTCGGACTCGAGGAAAAGCAAAAGAAAAGGGGTATGGCAAACAGTCTCAATCTGACAAGTCTGGTAAGACTAAAAAGCATTGGGATACCAGAGGGCCGGCTTCCAAGCCAGAAGATAAGCCATCAGCCTGATGGTGCGGGCCTCCACCTGGTGGATCTCAGGGTGGGAGGCCAACTTCTTCAGTTTGCACAGATCTGGCAGCAGTCCACCACAAATGCATGTGTGCAGGAAGCGGTATCTCACGGTTATGTGTTTGCTTTCAAGAAACACCCTCCTCAAAGCCCGTCTTCAGTGGAAACGAATGCCAGGGCTTTGCAAAAGGCAATTTAGAGTTTGCTTCAGTCAGGAGTAATAATTCCAGTTCCTCCTGCGCAACGAGGAGAAGGTTTTTATTCCAACCTGTTTCTAGTTCAGAAGCCAAATGGGTCGTTCCGGCTTATACTCAATCTCAAGGTGCTGAACAAGTACATTTGGGTGCCTCGTTTTCATATGGAGTCTTTTAGTTCCATTATTTTGGCAATGGAGCCGGAGGATTTTATGGTATCCCTGGATATACAGGATGCTTACCTATATGTTCCTATAGCGCTGAGTGCTATCTCAGGTTTGCTATCCTCCAGCAACATTTTCAGTTTCAGGCTCTATCATTTGGACTGGCCACAGCTCCCAGAGTGTTCACCAAAATTATGGTGGTAAAGGCAGCTTATCTCCGTCAGAAGGGGATAAGGATTTTTCCATACCTCGACGATTTATTAATCCTGGTACAAACACAGGAATTGCTTCAGTGTCCTCTGCAACAGACAATAGCTCGTTTACAGAGACACGGTTGGCTCATAAATTGGGCAAAGTCGTCCCTGGTTCCATCACAACGGATTACTCATTTGGGGGCTGTATTAGATTCGGGTCTTCAGAGAATAATTTTACTTCTGAACAAAATATCCAAAATTCAGTCGAGGATCCAGGAGCTGCTACACAGTCAGAGGGTATCCATTCACGCAGCAATGCGTGTGATGGGATCTATGGTGTCGACATTCGACATGGTGGAGTATGCTCAATTCCACTCGAGGCCTCTACAACATCTGATCCCTTCCAAATGGAATGGGTTACATCAGACAATAAAAATGCAGACTATGGTCCTTCCTTTGGAAGTAAGGAAGTCATTAGCCTGGTGGCTACAGACATCCCATCTGGACAAAGGGAAACCCTTTTGAATATCAGATTGGGAAGTTCTGACAACGGATGCCAGTCTTCAGGGCTGGGGAGCAGTGTCAGGAAGAAGTTACTTCCAAGGGCAGTGGACGAAGGAAGAAAGTTGCCTGCCAATAAATGTATACTTCGGGCCATATATATGGCACTCATTCAGGCAAAGGACATCCTTCAGGGGAAATCAGTTCAAATTCGCTTGGACAATGCAAAGGCAGTAGCGTACCTCAATCATCAGGGAGGAACTCGTAGCCAAAAAGCAATGAAGTAGGTAAACCACACGTTAAGGTGGGGAGAACTTCATCATCCAGCCTTGTCCGCAGTGTTCATTCCGAGAGTCCTAAACTGGGAAGCGGATTTTCTCAGTCGACACGCCATTCATGCAAACGAATGGACTTTACACCCTGAGGTCTTCTAGACTCTGGTAGACAAGTGGGGGTTACCGGAGATAGATCTCATGGCGTCCCATCAGAACAACAAAGTTCCCGCATACGGGGCAAGAACAAAGGATCCCAGAGCGACCTTTGTAGATGCCCTGTCAGTAAGATGGGACTTTCATCTGGCCTATGTGTTTCTACCGATTGCCCTATTGCCCAGGGTGATGCGAAAGGTAAAACAAGGAAATGGCGCCGTGATACTAATAGCTCTGGCTTGGCCCAGAAGACATTGGTACACAGATCTGCAGAGGCTGTCGATGGATGCTCCATTTCTACTCCTTCAATGTCCTTGCTATTACAAGCACCTGGATCCACTGTATTTGACGGCGTGGCCCTTGAGACTTTCATCCTGAAAGCAAGAGGATTCTCACAACAGGTAATTCAAATAATGCTCAGAGCAAGGAGACCATTGTCGGCTCGTATTTATCACCGAATATGACAAGCCTATATTCAGTGGTGCTTTGACCGGAAATTTGACCCTAGGTCGTTCAGTTTCCAGAGTCTTAGCATTCCTTCAGGCAGGAATGGATAAAGGTTTGAAGGTGGCTTCCTTGAGAGTGCAGGTGTCAGCATTGACTGTATGATTCCAAATGAAAATTGCTAACCTACAAGATGTTCACACTTTTTCTCTGACGTCCTAAGTGGATGCTGGGGACTCCGTCAGGACCATGGGAATAGCGGCTCCGCAGGAGACAGGGCACAAAAGTAAAAGCTTTAGGATCAGGTGGTGTGCACTGGCTCCTCCCCCTATGACCCTCCTCCAAGCCTCAGTTAGGTTTTTGTGCCCGGCCGAGAAGGGTGCAATCTAGGTGGCTCTCCTAAAGAGCTGCTTAGAGTAAAAGTTTTATTAGGTTTTTTATTTTCAGTGAGTCCTGCTGGCAACAGGCTCACTGCAACGAGGGACTTAGGGGAGAAGAAGTGAACTCACCTGCGTGCAGGATGGATTGGCTTCTTAGGTAACAAAGCAGAATTCCTTTATGTATTTACAACCCTTTATGAAGTCTAAGAACACTGTACGCTGTTTACTTAAGAAGTACCGTACGGGTACGCTGGTTGCGTAACGATCGCTCAGCCGTAGGCGAGACGCTTCAAGCGTCACGTTCGCTCACGGCCCAGAGATCACAGGACAGAATGATTCGCTATGGCGTAGCGGTTCGCTCGAGACCACGAGGAGATCACCAGCGGCGCAGACGCTCACAACGCTATACCTTTATGTCTAAACCTTATACCAATGAAATACACAGAATACCTTAATGTGAATACAGGGTGTAAGTGCAACCTTGTGTAACCTGACTAACTACAAAGCTGCTTGAGCGTTACCGACGCTCAAGTGAACACTTAACACTATAGGAAATACACAGATGCTGGTTTAGGGTCCAAAGCCTATTAACTGTATTATGTCTAATATACTTGTAAAAAGAGAATAACAGTACAAATGATACACTACAATATAACAGAGACTTCCTAACCAAAATACAATACTATCTAATACAATACAATACTAGTCTAGGGGAGATGTGAGAGAAAAGAGAAAGGAGAGAGAGAGAGAGAGAGAAATTGGCTCACAGTAAGACAATGATTACGGAGAGAAACTTACGCACAAGGGGAAACGATCGCAAGCGCCTCTGGACATCCAGCTTCCTGATTATCAGCAATGAGAACCATTTGAAGAGAAGTCAAAGCTGGATGTCACAGACCCGTCTTTTATGCTACTCACACAATGCAATCTAATGGTCCCTACAGTCTCACTGTCCATTGGACGCAGGAACTCGGCTTCGCATTATAACAAAGGTCATAGGTTGATTCATACAGGTAAACTGTATCAGTGGTCTTGGTTATGCAAAACAATGGGTGATAACTAACACATTCCTGTCTTCTGGAGAGCTATTGTTTGGCGAATATAAAACAGAATCCTGTCTGGGTTCTGTTCTATATTCATGATGTCCACTTTCAGTTGAGACAATGACGTCTCAGCCCTTATTTTCCTGTATACAAATCCAGCCCCATTTGTAAACACAGGTGTTGGCCTTCTTCATTGAGTCTCAAAGCTCAGTGTAATTAAAGGCTATTGCACTCCGTCTGCGGGAAAGATACTGATTTGGAGTACAATTGATCTTCAATTACTATTCCTGTGTTTACCTTATGCATGTGTAGATATGAGGCCCTCTTAACATGCAAACTATTGTTTGGGGGATCTCTGAGGTCAAAGAGACATTTGAGACCCACTGATGCCTGTCTCCAACTGTTCAGATGCATGACTAAGTAAGAACAAATAAAATGGACATAACTTCTTATGTCCATAACTATTCGCACGAGCGATTAATACGCTCCAAACCAACACCGGAATATCGCTAATTAAATACTCTTCCGATGGGTACCAAACACTGCTGTATGATTCCTGTTAGACCCTTCGTACAATACAAAGAGGGATTCCTCTGCTCAGGGACATTCTATATTAACCAAACTTTCAGAATCTATCAAAGGGACCATGATCTACAAACTACATTAATTGTGAAAATATGTAACGAATGAGTCGCACGCTACGACTACATAAACTCTACCGTAAATACGCATACCGTGCGCCCGCGGGTGCACGCTATTGCGGGTATGCGTCTTCACGGGAGAGCGTACGCATGCGCAGCGCGGACCAGTGTGCGGTGCAAATATGGCAACGTGCATAGAGACATTTTTCTGACTTTGACAGTCCACCCTTTGGCAGTCAATAATAACTGCCACCTTCTAAAACATTTCAAAAGGAGAAAAATGTAAGTCAGGGGTTAATTGATTTCCATGGTGGGGAAAGGAAGAAGAGTGGAGTAGGTGTGAAGAGGGTATGACCTAGTGAGAAAGCAGAAGCATGTGTGTATGAGTCCATGTTTGGAGGGTCATGTATCATCGTGCCGTACGTGTGGTAAATCAAGCTTCGAGGTATTGCGAAGTATACATTTGAATTCCTTCTTATCCCGTACTAAGGGTCTGTGGATGGGCTGTCAAACTCTACCGAGCTCATTTCGGCTGTGGTTGTAACAAAATGGGGATGCACATTTTAGTTGATGATACATGAATGGGGGAGGTATGTGGTTGCTGATATCTGTGCCTGTATTCCCTATCGTCTGTGTGTCGTTACCTGAGGGTTGTAGAGATGAAGATAAAGAACACTTACGAAAAATGCAATGATATCCTATGTCAGGTAAATGTACATCTGTCGTCGAAGTTTTGTTCGGTATCTGTTGAAAGTCGTCTTCTTTGCGCTGTTTTGCTCATTAGGTGTGAGCAATAAGCTTTGTCAATGCCATCAGATGTACAGAAAATGTTGGGCTAGCGTGAGTTTAAAAATACTAGGGAAACTGGGGATCCATGGCAAAGTTCATCAAGTGTCCATATTTAAAGTTGTCAAATCTTCTTCTTTGGTCAATCCGTTGTCTGTATACATCTCGTCTCGTCAGCTTCCTCGTCCAAGGGGGTCTTTGTATCTTGGAGAAAAGCAGAAAAACAGGTGAAAGAAACGGACCGTATAATCGCATTTTCATCACATTCTGGTTTCTATCATTGGGTCATAAATCAAATCCAGGTTAATTACGGTTTCCTCACTCCTCAAGCTCATCACTTTTGTACTTTGTTTGCACCTCATTAAAGCCTGCCCGCATCTAAATATCAATCCAATCGATATAACGACACCCAAGATACATAGTAGAAACTTTCCAACATCCATTATGACTCCTTGAGCCCAGTCTCCTAAACCGGAGAACCAATTTCGCGGGTTCAACCATGACACCCAACCAGTCAGCTCATTACCTACAGCAGCAAGGGTGAGATTGTGTTTTCGGCGAAATTCCCACTTCAATTGGAGAATATCGTCCATCTTTTGATCTATGACCTCGACCGGATCCTCGGTGCTATTCGTGATATACGTGCAACACTTTATACCGTACTGTGTTGCCAATGTAACACAATATCCGCCTGTCACTGCTGTGAGATAATTAAGAACCATTCTATGCTGTACCAGTTCTGTTTTGTAAGCTTGAAGTTCTCTTCCAGTGTATCTAAACGTGTCATCATACATTTCAGTGATATTATCTAACAAATTTGCAAGCGCAGAAATGTATCTATAATTCATCACTCCTCGAGCGGTGCGAGTGAAATCTAACGCCACCAGAACCTGAATCCCGGTGGATTCATGGATCAGATCAGAGGCCGGATGCTCTAACCTTTCTGACAGTTGTCTTTTAACTCGGTGCTCGTAATGAGTGTGAGTATAAGGAGCTTGGGCACCACGGTGTATGTCTTTCCTTTTGTCATGTGTAACAGTCATCACTTCAGGCAATACTTTTCCAATATAACACAATCCTTCAGAGTTTGGGGCAAGCCACTTGTACGCCTTTCTCCCGCATATGAAATATGCATCATCGGGGAGAACATAAGGGACGGAGAAGGACATGATCATGTTACAAACCTTCCAGGTGAAATCTCCTGACCCTAATTCTTCCATCTGCTTAATGCACGTATCAGTTTGTACGATATGTGCACAGTATCCTGGTGATACCTCTCCAACTCTAGTAATCCTATTTCCTAAGGTATATCGATACCGGAAAGATTTTCCTCTACTGGCTATGTGGCGTACAAGCTCTGTATCTGTAGGCATTCTATCTGCTCTGTGTGAAAAGGTCATGGTAAGGTTGCTCCATGACACTTCCCAATTTCCCGGCTTACGGGGATTGGAGATATTAAAACATAAGAGGGACCTATCCACATGGTATTGGTGGAGCTTCAAACTAGGAGGGCTGGAGATGTTAAACCTCCGGTCCACCGGTCTCCCACCACTTAGCTCAAGTACCTCCCCTAACGTTAAAGGAAATGGTACTAGCCCTGATTTGCTGTGACCCTGAGGTACTTGAGAGCATACCCAACAATCTGTTTGGTTTAATACGTTACCCACTAAGGAGTGATAGTCACTCAATGGATGCCGGTCCATATGGATATTAAAACTGGATTGGCATTATTGTTACAGAGCCTACAGATACAGTTTTCTTTTTAACTAACAATCCTTCACAATTGTTTACAAATAACATGGTTGTTAGATCGTGCCCGGTACTCGCCTTTGCTTGGTGATTGGGTTGCTATTGGAAATTTACACCTCCGTCTCAGTCATCAGGACCTTTCTGGATCCTTTCTCGACCTCACTGGTACTCTCACCGAAACAGACTGCTCTGGTCAACATCATGGTTAACGGGAAAATCCATATCACAGTCTCTTGGGGCAAGTCCATCTTACAGGAGGAGAAAAGAAGAAATTTGTAAATGGGGTATAAGAAAACAGTTTGAGGGGGAGAGAACTTGTTACGATAATAAGTTCTCTCGTCTTGTTGTTCTTCTTGTTCTGCTGTCCTCTCAAAGGTGCTGTCTCTCAGTCTTCCAAACGAACATTCTGGTGATGCAATATTCCTTCCTAACCGGCGATCTTTCTGTAAGGAGAAAAAAATCTGGCATTACCATTGGTCCAACTGAGGGGTGACATACCATCTTTAAACCATGAAAACATGAGTGAGAAGAGAGAGAAAACACAAAAAAAAAAAAACAAAAGAGATAGAGAACAATTCATGTGCATATATACATTACATAACTCGACAATAACCATCAATAAGAGAAGAGAAACAAAGCATTTTTAAACATTGTCAACATTAAGAAAACATTGTCAGACTATTAGGCTGTCGTATCTACGTGTAATGGTTTCCTTGAGCAGTCCCTCCCCACCAGCACTTGCATTATTCCACTGTCTGTATCTGGCCAGAATACATTGTGGTGGATAGGTCATGCTGGGGTTTGGTAGACTTCTGCAAGGACCAAGCGAATATGCAATGTTCGAATTCTTACCAATAATCGTCAGAGATGGGGATAGAGAGAGAGAGAAAAAACATTTTTCACAAATACATTTACAACGTTTAACCTGGTCATTCCTGTGTCTTCAGTGAATGACCTCCCAATTTACTAACCATTACCTCAGGCTTACCATCCGTCGTATGATCACCTTTCTTGACTACCTATCATGGGTGTGGCTCAAAATTCCTCCTATCTGATCTCTGATTATAATGGTGTGTGCTGTAATTTTGCTCATTTCTTGGTCTAGGGGGTCTAACTTTATGTGGGTTATTACAGTTGTTGGCATAATGCCCTTCTCTTCTACAATGGTAACAAATCCTTGGCTTTCTCCATGTGCTAGGGGCCTGGGGTTCCGGTCGACTTGATGCATTCTCTAGTGCTTGGATGTTCAGTGTCATCAACCGCTCTCCCTGCGCTTCCCTGGTTCTTTTGATACCATGATTATGTCGTTGTCTAGGGGGTTGGTATGCCTTCTGTGAATCTTTGATCATACAGTTAGCAATGTCATCTATACCAGTGTACCTAGCCATATCCTGCAGAGCCCGGTGAAAATACTCTTCTGCGGATTCACCTTCTTTTTGTCTTATTGTATAGATTTTATTCCACTTTGCTACTGTAGGAAAATATTCTTTCAACTGTAGATTGATTCTTTTTACATTATCTTGGTTATACTTGTTTGTTAGTGGCACTTCCTCATCTAGCTTACAATCAGTGATAAATTTCAATGAATCAACATCGGGGGGTAAACATGCCCTCAAAACTGTCCTCCAATCTTTGTTACTTGGCTCTGCAGTATGTCCTAGCACTCTAATGTATCTTTGACAAGCAACTAAGTCTTTCCTGGGATCAGGAAATTCAGACAGAATTGCTCTTAATTCTGTTCGGGAAAAAGGGCAGTACATGGCGATGTTCCTGACAGGAGTGATTCCTGAAGAGTCAGTTTCCCCATTTGGTACTGCAATTACCCTAACAGGATTAAGTCCAGTAATGTCATTCTGAATTGATTCTATGATATAAGGTACATTTGTTTGTGCGTGATGTATAATACCATACATACCTGTGGACACGACCTCACCTGACCCTCCATTAGGGGGTTTGATTACAGTTTTTACCGATTGGGTCGCGTCCACCTGGATGTCTTGTGTGATGGCTTCTGGAGGAGGTGCCGACATCGTTCTGGGTTCACTTTCTTGTTGGTGTCCCTGAGGAAAGTTTAACATGGGGTGCGACTTGCATGGGTTAATAGTTGTACATTCAACAGCATTACAATTAGCATTGTTACATTTATCACACTTATTCTTATTATCTGTACTACTGTTGCTAAGAGCATTTTTATTGTTCACCCCTGTGCTTCTCTCCGCAACCACAATCCCCTCCATTGCCACCTCTCCCCTCTCAAGATGAAAGTTAGGTAAGTAAGTTACATTTCTTTGCATTTCACTCTCCTGTTGCCATATCTGTAAACAATCATAATGCTTGATTCGTCTCTTTGCTGATTTGATGAGACATATCCTTCGCCTTAAATTATGCAACACCTCTAAGTCAAAACTACCTATCCCGGGAAATGGTTCCTTATCCCCCGCAGTCATTCGTGTCCATTCATCACAAAAGGTCTCAGAGTGGGGACCATATTTCCCCCACATTACTAACCGAGCAGACCCTCGGGGTCTGCAAGCCTCTGAAGTCTGAATCCTGACCTCCGACCGTCTCTGTATTGTGCACTTGGCTGCCATTGTGGACCTTTTTAACACAGAAAAAAACTTCCTAAAATGCACCAAACACAGAACTTCGTTGGAAATCCTTAAAGCTCTTCCACTGAACTTCTTCTGCTCCGGGTATCTCCGTTCCGCCTTCTAGCAGACACGTGTAGCCGTTGCAGGCCCTATTTTTAGAGATTTTCCTGAGAAAATTCCCTTCCTTTTTCTTTACACAAATCACGCTTGCATGTGCTCCCTACAACACGTATGAGGGCAAGATTTACGCATGGATATACGACCTCATATCACGTTGCGTTATTGGTCACACATACAACCGTGCGGTCCAATCGTACCACTTATAGACACTTGTTGCCCATAAATGGTAGGATCATTGGAGTCTCCCTACTGTGCTCCAAAACAGCCAGAGCGTAATACAATGAAAACTTTATCACACTCTGTTGCACGTTTTCACTCAGATCGTGCTCATCACGTTCCACATAGATCACAAAGTTCACAAAGCGGGATTATCACATAGATCACAAAGTCCACAAAGCGGGATTCAATACACTCATACCGTTTTCAACCCACTATCATTCTTATAGTTTTCTGATCAGAAAAATCATTTCCCGTAGTCTGATAGCTCTCCCCAGAGGTATTACAGTAAAGTAAGGTATTTAAACTAAGTTTTGGAAAGCTGAAATCAATTTGTGCTATTTATCGCTTTGCGTTATTTACCGCGTTGCGCTACTTATTGCTTTGCGCTATTTATCGCCTTTTAATTATAACATTTGTGATTTGTTACATGAGCGTACACGGACGCTCCGTTGCGCTGCGTGCGTCGGCCTTTGGGTTGCGTACGCAAGTCTCAGTCTTTTGTTAGAGACACGTGTACGCACAGCAAAGATCCACCGTAACACGATTTATACGTTTATCAATGTAGATGATCCTTGATCATTTACCGCGCACCACACTGACCTTGTCTCTTGGCAAAGCTGTGTGTTTGTCTATATTTTAACTATGTTGCTTCTACTTAAATTATTGAAATAGCGACAAATCTCTCTCAGCACATTTATCAACTATAAAACTGGCAAACAGGATAGTGATATACGAAAAAAATGAAATACACGGATGGAAAAGAAATGCAGATATATATGTATACGTGCGTATATACGCAAGACAGAAGAAAAATACAGTTTTAAAACCGTTTTAAAAGACACAAGCGTTTTGTTCTTACCTACTGGTCTCCGGATTCCTTCAGCACTCTTTATCTAAGCGAAGCAGACGCTTATCCCATCAGCACTGCGAGACAACCTCCCGCCCTTTTGCTGGGGGATAATGTCTGCTGATCTACCTAGTGCAGATATGTGAAGGACTGGACGGCCCCCAATTAACAAAGCAGAATTCCTTTATGTATTTACAACCCTTTATGAAGTCTAAGAACACTGTACGCTGTTTACTTAAGAAGTACCGTACGGGTACGCTGGTTGCGTAACGATCGCTCAGCCGTAGGCGAGACGCTTCAAGCGTCACGTTCGCTCACGGCCCAGAGATCACAGGACAGAATGATTCGCTATGGCGTAGCGGTTCGCTCGAGACCACGAGGAGATCACCAGCGGCGCAGACGCTCACAACGCTATACCTTTATGTCTAAACCTTATACCAATGAAATACACAGAATACCTTAATGTGAATACAGGGTGTAAGTGCAACCTTGTGTAACCTGACTAACTACAAAGCTGCTTGAGCGTTACCGACGCTCAAGTGAACACTTAACACTATAGGAAATACACAGATGCTGGTTTAGGGTCCAAAGCCTATTAACTGTATTATGTCTAATATACTTGTAAAAAGAGAATAACAGTACAAATGATACACTACAATATAACAGAGACTTCCTAACCAAAATACAATACTATCTAATACAATACAATACTAGTCTAGGGGAGATGTGAGAGAAAAGAGAAAGGAGAGAGAGAGAGAGAGAGAAATTGGCTCACAGTAAGACAATGATTACGGAGAGAAACTTACGCACAAGGGGAAACGATCGCAAGCGCCTCTGGACATCCAGCTTCCTGATTATCAGCAATGAGAACCATTTGAAGAGAAGTCAAAGCTGGATGTCACAGACCCGTCTTTTATGCTACTCACACAATGCAATCTAATGGTCCCTACAGTCTCACTGTCCATTGGACGCAGGAACTCGGCTTCGCATTATAACAAAGGTCATAGGTTGATTCATACAGGTAAACTGTATCAGTGGTCTTGGTTATGCAAAACAATGGGTGATAACTAACACATTCCTGTCTTCTGGAGAGCTATTGTTTGGCGAATATAAAACAGAATCCTGTCTGGGTTCTGTTCTATATTCATGATGTCCACTTTCAGTTGAGACAATGACGTCTCAGCCCTTATTTTCCTGTATACAAATCCAGCCCCATTTGTAAACACAGGTGTTGGCCTTCTTCATTGAGTCTCAAAGCTCAGTGTAATTAAAGGCTATTGCACTCCGTCTGCGGGAAAGATACTGATTTGGAGTACAATTGATCTTCAATTACTATTCCTGTGTTTACCTTATGCATGTGTAGATATGAGGCCCTCTTAACATGCAAACTATTGTTTGGGGGATCTCTGAGGTCAAAGAGACATTTGAGACCCACTGATGCCTGTCTCCAACTGTTCAGATGCATGACTAAGTAAGAACAAATAAAATGGACATAACTTCTTATGTCCATAACTATTCGCACGAGCGATTAATACGCTCCAAACCAACACCGGAATATCGCTAATTAAATACTCTTCCGATGGGTACCAAACACTGCTGTATGATTCCTGTTAGACCCTTCGTACAATACAAAGAGGGATTCCTCTGCTCAGGGACATTCTATATTAACCAAACTTTCAGAATCTATCAAAGGGACCATGATCTACAAACTACATTAATTGTGAAAATATGTAACGAATGAGTCGCACGCTACGACTACATAAACTCTACCGTAAATACGCATACCGTGCGCCCGCGGGTGCACGCTATTGCGGGTATGCGTCTTCACGGGAGAGCGTACGCATGCGCAGCGCGGACCAGTGTGCGGTGCAAATATGGCAACGTGCATAGAGACATTTTTCTGACTTTGACAGTCCACCCTTTGGCAGTCAATAATAACTGCCACCTTCTAAAACATTTCAAAAGGAGAAAAATGTAAGTCAGGGGTTAATTGATTTCCATGGTGGGGAAAGGAAGAAGAGTGGAGTAGGTGTGAAGAGGGTATGACCTAGTGAGAAAGCAGAAGCATGTGTGTATGAGTCCATGTTTGGAGGGTCATGTATCATCGTGCCGTACGTGTGGTAAATCAAGCTTCGAGGTATTGCGAAGTATACATTTGAATTCCTTCTTATCCCGTACTAAGGGTCTGTGGATGGGCTGTCAAACTCTACCGAGCTCATTTCGGCTGTGGTTGTAACAAAATGGGGATGCACATTTTAGTTGATGATACATGAATGGGGGAGGTATGTGGTTGCTGATATCTGTGCCTGTATTCCCTATCGTCTATGTGTGTCGTTACCTGAGGGTTGTAGAGATGAAGATAAAGAACACTTACGAAAAATGCAATGATATCCTATGTCAGGTAAATGTACATCTGTCGTCGAAGTTTTGTTCGGTATCTGTTGAAAGTCGTCTTCTTTGCGCTGTTTTGCTCATTAGGTGTGAGCAATAAGCTTTGTCAATGCCATCAGATGTACAGAAAATGTTGGGCTAGCGTGAGTTTAAAAATACTAGGGAAACTGGGGATCCATGGCAAAGTTCATCAAGTGTCCATATTTAAAGTTGTCAAATCTTCTTCTTTGGTCAATCCGTTGTCTGTATACATCTCGTCTCGTCAGCTTCCTCGTCCAAGGGGGTCTTTGTATCTTGGAGAAAAGCAGAAAAACAGGTGAAAGAAACGGACCGTATAATCGCATTTTCATCACATTCTGGTTTCTATCATTGGGTCATAAATCAAATCCAGGTTAATTACGGTTTCCTCACTCCTCAAGCTCATCACTTTTGTACTTTGTTTGCACCTCATTAAAGCCTGCCCGCATCTAAATATCAATCCAATCGATATAACGACACCCAAGATACATAGTAGAAACTTTCCAACATCCATTATGACTCCTTGAGCCCAGTCTCCTAAACCGGAGAACCAATTTCGCGGGTTCAACCATGACACCCAACCAGTCAGCTCATTACCTACAGCAGCAAGGGTGAGATTGTGTTTTCGGCGAAATTCCCACTTCAATTGGAGAATATCGTCCATCTTTTGATCTATGACCTCGACCGGATCCTCGGTGCTATTCGTGATATACGTGCAACACTTTATACCGTACTGTGTTGCCAATGTAACACAATATCCGCCTGTCACTGCTGTGAGATAATTAAGAACCATTCTATGCTGTACCAGTTCTGTTTTGTAAGCTTGAAGTTCTCTTCCAGTGTATCTAAACGTGTCATCATACATTTCAGTGATATTATCTAACAAATTTGCAAGCGCAGAAATGTATCTATAATTCATCACTCCTCGAGCGGTGCGAGTGAAATCTAACGCCACCAGAACCTGAATCCCGGTGGATTCATGGATCAGATCAGAGGCCGGATGCTCTAACCTTTCTGACAGTTGTCTTTTAACTCGGTGCTCGTAATGAGTGTGAGTATAAGGAGCTTGGGCACCACGGTGTATGTCTTTCCTTTTGTCATGTGTAACAGTCATCACTTCAGGCAATACTTTTCCAATATAACACAATCCTTCAGAGTTTGGGGCAAGCCACTTGTACGCCTTTCTCCCGCATATGAAATATGCATCATCGGGGAGAACATAAGGGACGGAGAAGGACATGATCATGTTACAAACCTTCCAGGTGAAATCTCCTGACCCTAATTCTTCCATCTGCTTAATGCACGTATCAGTTTGTACGATATGTGCACAGTATCCTGGTGATACCTCTCCAACTCTAGTAATCCTATTTCCTAAGGTATATCGATACCGGAAAGATTTTCCTCTACTGGCTATGTGGCGTACAAGCTCTGTATCTGTAGGCATTCTATCTGCTCTGTGTGAAAAGGTCATGGTAAGGTTGCTCCATGACACTTCCCAATTTCCCGGCTTACGGGGATTGGAGATATTAAAACATAAGAGGGACCTATCCACATGGTATTGGTGGAGCTTCAAACTAGGAGGGCTGGAGATGTTAAACCTCCGGTCCACCGGTCTCCCACCACTTAGCTCAAGTACCTCCCCTAACGTTAAAGGAAATGGTACTAGCCCTGATTTGCTGTGACCCTGAGGTACTTGAGAGCATACCCAACAATCTGTTTGGTTTAATACGTTACCCACTAAGGAGTGATAGTCACTCAATGGATGCCGGTCCATATGGATATTAAAACTGGATTGGCATTATTGTTACAGAGCCTACAGATACAGTTTTCTTTTTAACTAACAATCCTTCACAATTGTTTACAAATAACATGGTTGTTAGATCGTGCCCGGTACTCGCCTTTGCTTGGTGATTGGGTTGCTATTGGAAATTTACACCTCCGTCTCAGTCATCAGGACCTTTCTGGATCCTTTCTCGACCTCACTGGTACTCTCACCGAAACAGACTGCTCTGGTCAACATCATGGTTAACGGGAAAATCCATATCACAGTCTCTTGGGGCAAGTCCATCTTACAGGAGGAGAAAAGAAGAAATTTGTAAATGGGGTATAAGAAAACAGTTTGAGGGGGAGAGAACTTGTTACGATAATAAGTTCTCTCGTCTTGTTGTTCTTCTTGTTCTGCTGTCCTCTCAAAGGTGCTGTCTCTCAGTCTTCCAAACGAACATTCTGGTGATGCAATATTCCTTCCTAACCGGCGATCTTTCTGTAAGGAGAAAAAAATCTGGCATTACCATTGGTCCAACTGAGGGGTGACATACCATCTTTAAACCATGAAAACATGAGTGAGAAGAGAGAGAAAACACAAAAAAAAAAAAACAAAAGAGATAGAGAACAATTCATGTGCATATATACATTACATAACTCGACAATAACCATCAATAAGAGAAGAGAAACAAAGCATTTTTAAACATTGTCAACATTAAGAAAACATTGTCAGACTATTAGGCTGTCGTATCTACGTGTCTAATGGTTTCCTTGAGCAGTCCCTCCCCACCAGCACTTGCATTATTCCACTGTCTGTATCTGGCCAGAATACATTGTGGTGGATAGGTCATGCTGGGGTTTGGTAGACTTCTGCAAGGACCAAGCGAATATGCAATGTTCGAATTCTTACCAATAATCGTCAGAGATGGGGATAGAGAGAGAGAGAAAAAACATTTTTCACAAATACATTTACAACGTTTAACCTGGTCATTCCTGTGTCTTCAGTGAATGACCTCCCAATTTACTAACCATTACCTCAGGCTTACCATCCGTCGTATGATCACCTTTCTTGACTACCTATCATGGGTGTGGCTCAAAATTCCTCCTATCTGATCTCTGATTATAATGGTGTGTGCTGTAATTTTGCTCATTTCTTGGTCTAGGGGGTCTAACTTTATGTGGGTTATTACAGTTGTTGGCATAATGCCCTTCTCTTCTACAATGGTAACAAATCCTTGGCTTTCTCCATGTGCTAGGGGCCTGGGGTTCCGGTCGACTTGATGCATTCTCTAGTGCTTGGATGTTCAGTGTCATCAACCGCTCTCCCTGCGCTTCCCTGGTTCTTTTGATACCATGATTATGTCGTTGTCTAGGGGGTTGGTATGCCTTCTGTGAATCTTTGATCATACAGTTAGCAATGTCATCTATACCAGTGTACCTAGCCATATCCTGCAGAGCCCGGTGAAAATACTCTTCTGCGGATTCACCTTCTTTTTGTCTTATTGTATAGATTTTATTCCACTTTGCTACTGTAGGAAAATATTCTTTCAACTGTAGATTGATTCTTTTTACATTATCTTGGTTATACTTGTTTGTTAGTGGCACTTCCTCATCTAGCTTACAATCAGTGATAAATTTCAATGAATCAACATCGGGGGGTAAACATGCCCTCAAAACTGTCCTCCAATCTTTGTTACTTGGCTCTGCAGTATGTCCTAGCACTCTAATGTATCTTTGACAAGCAACTAAGTCTTTCCTGGGATCAGGAAATTCAGACAGAATTGCTCTTAATTCTGTTCGGGAAAAAGGGCAGTACATGGCGATGTTCCTGACAGGAGTGATTCCTGAAGAGTCAGTTTCCCCATTTGGTACTGCAATTACCCTAACAGGATTAAGTCCAGTAATGTCATTCTGAATTGATTCTATGATATAAGGTACATTTGTTTGTGCGTGATGTATAATACCATACATACCTGTGGACACGACCTCACCTGACCCTCCATTAGGGGGTTTGATTACAGTTTTTACCGATTGGGTCGCGTCCACCTGGATGTCTTGTGTGATGGCTTCTGGAGGAGGTGCCGACATCGTTCTGGGTTCACTTTCTTGTTGGTGTCCCTGAGGAAAGTTTAACATGGGGTGCGACTTGCATGGGTTAATAGTTGTACATTCAACAGCATTACAATTAGCATTGTTACATTTATCACACTTATTCTTATTATCTGTACTACTGTTGCTAAGAGCATTTTTATTGTTCACCCCTGTGCTTCTCTCCGCAACCACAATCCCCTCCATTGCCACCTCTCCCCTCTCAAGATGAAAGTTAGGTAAGTAAGTTACATTTCTTTGCATTTCACTCTCCTGTTGCCATATCTGTAAACAATCATAATGCTTGATTCGTCTCTTTGCTGATTTGATGAGACATATCCTTCGCCTTAAATTATGCAACACCTCTAAGTCAAAACTACCTATCCCGGGAAATGGTACCTTATCCCCCGCAGTCATTCGTGTCCATTCATCACAAAAGGTCTCAGAGTGGGGACCATATTTCCCCCACATTACTAACCGAGCAGACCCTCGGGGTCTGCAAGCCTCTGAAGTCTGAATCCTGACCTCCGACCGTCTCTGTATTGTGCACTTGGCTGCCATTGTGGACCTTTTTAACACAGAAAAAAACTTCCTAAAATGCACCAAACACAGAACTTCGTTGGAAATCCTTAAAGCTCTTCCACTGAACTTCTTCTGCTCCGGGTATCTCCGTTCCGCCTTCTAGCAGACACGTGTAGCCGTTGCAGGCCCTATTTTTAGAGATTTTCCTGAGAAAATTCCCTTCCTTTTTCTTTACACAAATCACGCTTGCATGTGCTCCCTACAACACGTATGAGGGCAAGATTTACGCATGGATATACGACCTCATATCACGTTGCGTTATTGGTCACACATACAACCGTGCGGTCCAATCGTACCACTTATAGACACTTGTTGCCCATAAATGGTAGGATCATTGGAGTCTCCCTACTGTGCTCCAAAACAGCCAGAGCGTAATACAATGAAAACTTTATCACACTCTGTTGCACGTTTTCACTCAGATCGTGCTCATCACGTTCCACATAGATCACAAAGTTCACAAAGCGGGATTATCACATAGATCACAAAGTCCACAAAGCGGGATTCAATACACTCATACCGTTTTCAACCCACTATCATTCTTATAGTTTTCTGATCAGAAAAATCATTTCCCGTAGTCTGATAGCTCTCCCCAGAGGTATTACAGTAAAGTAAGGTATTTAAACTAAGTTTTGGAAAGCTGAAATCAATTTGTGCTATTTATCGCTTTGCGTTATTTACCGCGTTGCGCTACTTATTGCTTTGCGCTATTTATCGCCTTTTAATTATAACATTTGTGATTTGTTACATGAGCGTACACGGACGCTCCGTTGCGCTGCGTGCGTCGGCCTTTGGGTTGCGTACGCAAGTCTCAGTCTTTTGTTAGAGACACGTGTACGCACAGCAAAGATCCACCGTAACACGATTTATACGTTTATCAATGTAGATGATCCTTGATCATTTACCGCGCACCACACTGACCTTGTCTCTTGGCAAAGCTGTGTGTTTGTCTATATTTTAACTATGTTGCTTCTACTTAAATTATTGAAATAGCGACAAATCTCTCCCAGCACATTTATCAACTATAAAACTGGCAAACAGGATAGTGATATACGAAAAAAATGAAATACACGGATGGAAAAGAAATGCAGATATATATGTATACGTGCGTATATACGCAAGACAGAAGAAAAATACAGTTTTAAAACAGTTTTAAAAGACACAAGCGTTTTGTTCTTACCTACTGGTCTCCGGATTCCTTCAGCACTCTTTATCTAAGCGAAGCAGACGCTTATCCCATCAGCACTGCGAGACAACCTCCCGCCCTTTTGCTGGGGGATAATGTCTGCTGATCTACCTAGTGCAGATATGTGAAGGACTGGACGGCCCCCAATTAACAAAGCAGAATTCCTTTATGTATTTACAACCCTTTATGAAGTCTAAGAACACTGTACGCTGTTTACTTAAGAAGTACCGTACGGGTACGCTGGTTGCGTAACGATCGCTCAGCCGTAGGCGAGACGCTTCAAGCGTCACGTTCGCTCACGGCCCAGAGATCACAGGACAGAATGATTCGCTATGGCGTAGCGGTTCGCTCGAGACCACGAGGAGATCACCAGCGGCGCAGACGCTCACAACGCTATACCTTTATGTCTAAACCTTATACCAATGAAATACACAGAATACCTTAATGTGAATACAGGGTGTAAGTGCAACCTTGTGTAACCTGACTAACTACAAAGCTGCTTGAGCGTTACCGACGCTCAAGTGAACACTTAACACTATAGGAAATACACAGATGCTGGTTTAGGGTCCAAAGCCTATTAACTGTATTATGTCTAATATACTTGTAAAAAGAGAATAACAGTACAAATGATACACTACAATATAACAGAGACTTCCTAACCAAAATACAATACTATCTAATACAATACAATACTAGTCTAGGGGAGATGTGAGAGAAAAGAGAAAGGAGAGAGAGAGAGAAATTGGCTCACAGTAAGACAATGATTACGGAGAGAAACTTACGCACAAGGGGAAACGATCGCAAGCGCCTCTGGACATCCAGCTTCCTGATTATCAGCAATGAGAACCATTTGAAGAGAAGTCAAAGCTGGATGTCACAGACCCGTCTTTTATGCTACTCACACAATGCAATCTAATGGTCCCTACAGTCTCACTGTCCATTGGACGCAGGAACTCGGCTTCGCATTATAACAAAGGTCATAGGTTGATTCATACAGGTAAACTGTATCAGTGGTCTTGGTTATGCAAAACAATGGGTGATAACTAACACATTCCTGTCTTCTGGAGAGCTATTGTTTGGCGAATATAAAACAGAATCCTGTCTGGGTTCTGTTCTATATTCATGATGTCCACTTTCAGTTGAGACAATGACGTCTCAGCCCTTATTTTCCTGTATACAAATCCAGCCCCATTTGTAAACACAGGTGTTGGCCTTCTTCATTGAGTCTCAAAGCTCAGTGTAATTAAAGGCTATTGCACTCCGTCTGCGGGAAAGATACTGATTTGGAGTACAATTGATCTTCAATTACTATTCCTGTGTTTACCTTATGCATGTGTAGATATGAGGCCCTCTTAACATGCAAACTATTGTTTGGGGGATCTCTGAGGTCAAAGAGACATTTGAGACCCACTGATGCCTGTCTCCAACTGTTCAGATGCATGACTAAGTAAGAACAAATAAAATGGACATAACTTCTTATGTCCATAACTATTCGCACGAGCGATTAATACGCTCCAAACCAACACCGGAATATCGCTAATTAAATACTCTTCCGATGGGTACCAAACACTGCTGTATGATTCCTGTTAGACCCTTCGTACAATACAAAGAGGGATTCCTCTGCTCAGGGACATTCTATATTAACCAAACTTTCAGAATCTATCAAAGGGACCATGATCTACAAACTACATTAATTGTGAAAATATGTAACGAATGAGTCGCACGCTACGACTACATAAACTCTACCGTAAATACGCATACCGTGCGCCCGCGGGTGCACGCTATTGCGGGTATGCGTCTTCACGGGAGAGCGTACGCATGCGCAGCGCGGACCAGTGTGCGGTGCAAATATGGCAACGTGCATAGAGACATTTTTCTGACTTTGACAGTCCACCCTTTGGCAGTCAATAATAACTGCCACCTTCTAAAACATTTCAAAAGGAGAAAAATGTAAGTCAGGGGTTAATTGATTTCCATGGTGGGGAAAGGAAGAAGAGTGGAGTAGGTGTGAAGAGGGTATGACCTAGTGAGAAAGCAGAAGCATGTGTGTATGAGTCCATGTTTGGAGGGTCATGTATCATCGTGCCGTACGTGTGGTAAATCAAGCTTCGAGGTATTGCGAAGTATACATTTGAATTCCTTCTTATCCCGTACTAAGGGTCTGTGGATGGGCTGTCAAACTCTACCGAGCTCATTTCGGCTGTGGTTGTAACAAAATGGGGATGCACATTTTAGTTGATGATACATGAATGGGGGAGGTATGTGGTTGCTGATATCTGTGCCTGTATTCCCTATCGTCTATGTGTGTCGTTACCTGAGGGTTGTAGAGATGAAGATAAAGAACACTTACGAAAAATGCAATGATATCCTATGTCAGGTAAATGTACATCTGTCGTCGAAGTTTTGTTCGGTATCTGTTGAAAGTCGTCTTCTTTGCGCTGTTTTGCTCATTAGGTGTGAGCAATAAGCTTTGTCAATGCCATCAGATGTACAGAAAATGTTGGGCTAGCGTGAGTTTAAAAATACTAGGGAAACTGGGGATCCATGGCAAAGTTCATCAAGTGTCCATATTTAAAGTTGTCAAATCTTCTTCTTTGGTCAATCCGTTGTCTGTATACATCTCGTCTCGTCAGCTTCCTCGTCCAAGGGGGTCTTTGTATCTTGGAGAAAAGCAGAAAAACAGGTGAAAGAAACGGACCGTATAATCGCATTTTCATCACATTCTGGTTTCTATCATTGGGTCATAAATCAAATCCAGGTTAATTACGGTTTCCTCACTCCTCAAGCTCATCACTTTTGTACTTTGTTTGCACCTCATTAAAGCCTGCCCGCATCTAAATATCAATCCAATCGATATAACGACACCCAAGATACATAGTAGAAACTTTCCAACATCCATTATGACTCCTTGAGCCCAGTCTCCTAAACCGGAGAACCAATTTCGCGGGTTCAACCATGACACCCAACCAGTCAGCTCATTACCTACAGCAGCAAGGGTGAGATTGTGTTTTCGGCGAAATTCCCACTTCAATTGGAGAATATCGTCCATCTTTTGATCTATGACCTCGACCGGATCCTCGGTGCTATTCGTGATATACGTGCAACACTTTATACCGTACTGTGTTGCCAATGTAACACAATATCCGCCTGTCACTGCTGTGAGATAATTAAGAACCATTCTATGCTGTACCAGTTCTGTTTTGTAAGCTTGAAGTTCTCTTCCAGTGTATCTAAACGTGTCATCATACATTTCAGTGATATTATCTAACAAATTTGCAAGCGCAGAAATGTATCTATAATTCATCACTCCTCGAGCGGTGCGAGTGAAATCTAACGCCACCAGAACCTGAATCCCGGTGGATTCATGGATCAGATCAGAGGCCGGATGCTCTAACCTTTCTGACAGTTGTCTTTTAACTCGGTGCTCGTAATGAGTGTGAGTATAAGGAGCTTGGGCACCACGGTGTATGTCTTTCCTTTTGTCATGTGTAACAGTCATCACTTCAGGCAATACTTTTCCAATATAACACAATCCTTCAGAGTTTGGGGCAAGCCACTTGTACGCCTTTCTCCCGCATATGAAATATGCATCATCGGGGAGAACATAAGGGACGGAGAAGGACATGATCATGTTACAAACCTTCCAGGTGAAATCTCCTGACCCTAATTCTTCCATCTGCTTAATGCACGTATCAGTTTGTACGATATGTGCACAGTATCCTGGTGATACCTCTCCAACTCTAGTAATCCTATTTCCTAAGGTATATCGATACCGGAAAGATTTTCCTCTACTGGCTATGTGGCGTACAAGCTCTGTATCTGTAGGCATTCTATCTGCTCTGTGTGAAAAGGTCATGGTAAGGTTGCTCCATGACACTTCCCAATTTCCCGGCTTACGGGGATTGGAGATATTAAAACATAAGAGGGACCTATCCACATGGTATTGGTGGAGCTTCAAACTAGGAGGGCTGGAGATGTTAAACCTCCGGTCCACCGGTCTCCCACCACTTAGCTCAAGTACCTCCCCTAACGTTAAAGGAAATGGTACTAGCCCTGATTTGCTGTGACCCTGAGGTACTTGAGAGCATACCCAACAATCTGTTTGGTTTAATACGTTACCCACTAAGGAGTGATAGTCACTCAATGGATGCCGGTCCATATGGATATTAAAACTGGATTGGCATTATTGTTACAGAGCCTACAGATACAGTTTTCTTTTTAACTAACAATCCTTCACAATTGTTTACAAATAACATGGTTGTTAGATCGTGCCCGGTACTCGCCTTTGCTTGGTGATTGGGTTGCTATTGGAAATTTACACCTCCGTCTCAGTCATCAGGACCTTTCTGGATCCTTTCTCGACCTCACTGGTACTCTCACCGAAACAGACTGCTCTGGTCAACATCATGGTTAACGGGAAAATCCATATCACAGTCTCTTGGGGCAAGTCCATCTTACAGGAGGAGAAAAGAAGAAATTTGTAAATGGGGTATAAGAAAACAGTTTGAGGGGGAGAGAACTTGTTACGATAATAAGTTCTCTCGTCTTGTTGTTCTTCTTGTTCTGCTGTCCTCTCAAAGGTGCTGTCTCTCAGTCTTCCAAACGAACATTCTGGTGATGCAATATTCCTTCCTAACCGGCGATCTTTCTGTAAGGAGAAAAAAATCTGGCATTACCATTGGTCCAACTGAGGGGTGACATACCATCTTTAAACCATGAAAACATGAGTGAGAAGAGAGAGAAAACACAAAAAAAAAAAAACAAAAGAGATAGAGAACAATTCATGTGCATATATACATTACATAACTCGACAATAACCATCAATAAGAGAAGAGAAACAAAGCATTTTTAAACATTGTCAACATTAAGAAAACATTGTCAGACTATTAGGCTGTCGTATCTACGTGTCTAATGGTTTCCTTGAGCAGTCCCTCCCCACCAGCACTTGCATTATTCCACTGTCTGTATCTGGCCAGAATACATTGTGGTGGATAGGTCATGCTGGGGTTTGGTAGACTTCTGCAAGGACCAAGCGAATATGCAATGTTCGAATTCTTACCAATAATCGTCAGAGATGGGGATAGAGAGAGAGAGAAAAAACATTTTTCACAAATACATTTACAACGTTTAACCTGGTCATTCCTGTGTCTTCAGTGAATGACCTCCCAATTTACTAACCATTACCTCAGGCTTACCATCCGTCGTATGATCACCTTTCTTGACTACCTATCATGGGTGTGGCTCAAAATTCCTCCTATCTGATCTCTGATTATAATGGTGTGTGCTGTAATTTTGCTCATTTCTTGGTCTAGGGGGTCTAACTTTATGTGGGTTATTACAGTTGTTGGCATAATGCCCTTCTCTTCTACAATGGTAACAAATCCTTGGCTTTCTCCATGTGCTAGGGGCCTGGGGTTCCGGTCGACTTGATGCATTCTCTAGTGCTTGGATGTTCAGTGTCATCAACCGCTCTCCCTGCGCTTCCCTGGTTCTTTTGATACCATGATTATGTCGTTGTCTAGGGGGTTGGTATGCCTTCTGTGAATCTTTGATCATACAGTTAGCAATGTCATCTATACCAGTGTACCTAGCCATATCCTGCAGAGCCCGGTGAAAATACTCTTCTGCGGATTCACCTTCTTTTTGTCTTATTGTATAGATTTTATTCCACTTTGCTACTGTAGGAAAATATTCTTTCAACTGTAGATTGATTCTTTTTACATTATCTTGGTTATACTTGTTTGTTAGTGGCACTTCCTCATCTAGCTTACAATCAGTGATAAATTTCAATGAATCAACATCGGGGGGTAAACATGCCCTCAAAACTGTCCTCCAATCTTTGTTACTTGGCTCTGCAGTATGTCCTAGCACTCTAATGTATCTTTGACAAGCAACTAAGTCTTTCCTGGGATCAGGAAATTCAGACAGAATTGCTCTTAATTCTGTTCGGGAAAAAGGGCAGTACATGGCGATGTTCCTGACAGGAGTGATTCCTGAAGAGTCAGTTTCCCCATTTGGTACTGCAATTACCCTAACAGGATTAAGTCCAGTAATGTCATTCTGAATTGATTCTATGATATAAGGTACATTTGTTTGTGCGTGATGTATAATACCATACATACCTGTGGACACGACCTCACCTGACCCTCCATTAGGGGGTTTGATTACAGTTTTTACCGATTGGGTCGCGTCCACCTGGATGTCTTGTGTGATGGCTTCTGGAGGAGGTGCCGACATCGTTCTGGGTTCACTTTCTTGTTGGTGTCCCTGAGGAAAGTTTAACATGGGGTGCGACTTGCATGGGTTAATAGTTGTACATTCAACAGCATTACAATTAGCATTGTTACATTTATCACACTTATTCTTATTATCTGTACTACTGTTGCTAAGAGCATTTTTATTGTTCACCCCTGTGCTTCTCTCCGCAACCACAATCCCCTCCATTGCCACCTCTCCCCTCTCAAGATGAAAGTTAGGTAAGTAAGTTACATTTCTTTGCATTTCACTCTCCTGTTGCCATATCTGTAAACAATCATAATGCTTGATTCGTCTCTTTGCTGATTTGATGAGACATATCCTTCGCCTTAAATTATGCAACACCTCTAAGTCAAAACTACCTATCCCGGGAAATGGTTCCTTATCCCCCGCAGTCATTCGTGTCCATTCATCACAAAAGGTCTCAGAGTGGGGACCATATTTCCCCCACATTACTAACCGAGCAGACCCTCGGGGTCTGCAAGCCTCTGAAGTCTGAATCCTGACCTCCGACCGTCTCTGTATTGTGCACTTGGCTGCCATTGTGGACCTTTTTAACACAGAAAAAAACTTCCTAAAATGCACCAAACACAGAACTTCGTTGGAAATCCTTAAAGCTCTTCCACTGAACTTCTTCTGCTCCGGGTATCTCCGTTCCGCCTTCTAGCAGACACGTGTAGCCGTTGCAGGCCCTATTTTTAGAGATTTTCCTGAGAAAATTCCCTTCCTTTTTCTTTACACAAATCACGCTTGCATGTGCTCCCTACAACACGTATGAGGGCAAGATTTACGCATGGATATACGACCTCATATCACGTTGCGTTATTGGTCACACATACAACCGTGCGGTCCAATCGTACCACTTATAGACACTTGTTGCCCATAAATGGTAGGATCATTGGAGTCTCCCTACTGTGCTCCAAAACAGCCAGAGCGTAATACAATGAAAACTTTATCACACTCTGTTGCACGTTTTCACTCAGATCGTGCTCATCACGTTCCACATAGATCACAAAGTTCACAAAGCGGGATTATCACATAGATCACAAAGTCCACAAAGCGGGATTCAATACACTCATACCGTTTTCAACCCACTATCATTCTTATAGTTTTCTGATCAGAAAAATCATTTCCCGTAGTCTGATAGCTCTCCCCAGAGGTATTACAGTAAAGTAAGGTATTTAAACTAAGTTTTGGAAAGCTGAAATCAATTTGTGCTATTTATCGCTTTGCGTTATTTACCGCGTTGCGCTACTTATTGCTTTGCGCTATTTATCGCCTTTTAATTATAACATTTGTGATTTGTTACATGAGCGTACACGGACGCTCCGTTGCGCTGCGTGCGTCGGCCTTTGGGTTGCGTACGCAAGTCTCAGTCTTTTGTTAGAGACACGTGTACGCACAGCAAAGATCCACCGTAACACGATTTATACGTTTATCAATGTAGATGATCCTTGATCATTTACCGCGCACCACACTGACCTTGTCTCTTGGCAAAGCTGTGTGTTTGTCTATATTTTAACTATGTTGCTTCTACTTAAATTATTGAAATAGCGACAAATCTCTCTCAGCACATTTATCAACTATAAAACTGGCAAACAGGATAGTGATATACGAAAAAAATGAAATACACGGATGGAAAAGAAATGCAGATATATATGTATACGTGCGTATATACGCAAGACAGAAGAAAAATACAGTTTTAAAACAGTTTTAAAAGACACAAGCGTTTTGTTCTTACCTACTGGTCTCCGGATTCCTTCAGCACTCTTTATCTAAGCGAAGCAGACGCTTATCCCATCAGCACTGCGAGACAACCTCCCGCCCTTTTGCTGGGGGATAATGTCTGCTGATCTACCTAGTGCAGATATGTGAAGGACTGGACGGCCCCCAATTAACAAAGCAGAATTCCTTTATGTATTTACAACCCTTTATGAAGTCTAAGAACACTGTACGCTGTTTACTTAAGAAGTACCGTACGGGTACGCTGGTTGCGTAACGATCGCTCAGCCGTAGGCGAGACGCTTCAAGCGTCACGTTCGCTCACGGCCCAGAGATCACAGGACAGAATGATTCGCTATGGCGTAGCGGTTCGCTCGAGACCACGAGGAGATCACCAGCGGCGCAGACGCTCACAACGCTATACCTTTATGTCTAAACCTTATACCAATGAAATACACAGAATACCTTAATGTGAATACAGGGTGTAAGTGCAACCTTGTGTAACCTGACTAACTACAAAGCTGCTTGAGCGTTACCGACGCTCAAGTGAACACTTAACACTATAGGAAATACACAGATGCTGGTTTAGGGTCCAAAGCCTATTAACTGTATTATGTCTAATATACTTGTAAAAAGAGAATAACAGTACAAATGATACACTACAATATAACAGAGACTTCCTAACCAAAATACAATACTATCTAATACAATACAATACTAGTCTAGGGGAGATGTGAGAGAAAAGAGAAAGGAGAGAGAGAGAGAGAGAGAAATTGGCTCACAGTAAGACAATGATTACGGAGAGAAACTTACGCACAAGGGGAAACGATCGCAAGCGCCTCTGGACATCCAGCTTCCTGATTATCAGCAATGAGAACCATTTGAAGAGAAGTCAAAGCTGGATGTCACAGACCCGTCTTTTATGCTACTCACACAATGCAATCTAATGGTCCCTACAGTCTCACTGTCCATTGGACGCAGGAACTCGGCTTCGCATTATAACAAAGGTCATAGGTTGATTCATACAGGTAAACTGTATCAGTGGTCTTGGTTATGCAAAACAATGGGTGATAACTAACACATTCCTGTCTTCTGGAGAGCTATTGTTTGGCGAATATAAAACAGAATCCTGTCTGGGTTCTGTTCTATATTCATGATGTCCACTTTCAGTTGAGACAATGACGTCTCAGCCCTTATTTTCCTGTATACAAATCCAGCCCCATTTGTAAACACAGGTGTTGGCCTTCTTCATTGAGTCTCAAAGCTCAGTGTAATTAAAGGCTATTGCACTCCGTCTGCGGGAAAGATACTGATTTGGAGTACAATTGATCTTCAATTACTATTCCTGTGTTTACCTTATGCATGTGTAGATATGAGGCCCTCTTAACATGCAAACTATTGTTTGGGGGATCTCTGAGGTCAAAGAGACATTTGAGACCCACTGATGCCTGTCTCCAACTGTTCAGATGCATGACTAAGTAAGAACAAATAAAATGGACATAACTTCTTATGTCCATAACTATTCGCACGAGCGATTAATACGCTCCAAACCAACACCGGAATATCGCTAATTAAATACTCTTCCGATGGGTACCAAACACTGCTGTATGATTCCTGTTAGACCCTTCGTACAATACAAAGAGGGATTCCTCTGCTCAGGGACATTCTATATTAACCAAACTTTCAGAATCTATCAAAGGGACCATGATCTACAAACTACATTAATTGTGAAAATATGTAACGAATGAGTCGCACGCTACGACTACATAAACTCTACCGTAAATACGCATACCGTGCGCCCGCGGGTGCACGCTATTGCGGGTATGCGTCTTCACGGGAGAGCGTACGCATGCGCAGCGCGGACCAGTGTGCGGTGCAAATATGGCAACGTGCATAGAGACATTTTTCTGACTTTGACAGTCCACCCTTTGGCAGTCAATAATAACTGCCACCTTCTAAAACATTTCAAAAGGAGAAAAATGTAAGTCAGGGGTTAATTGATTTCCATGGTGGGGAAAGGAAGAAGAGTGGAGTAGGTGTGAAGAGGGTATGACCTAGTGAGAAAGCAGAAGCATGTGTGTATGAGTCCATGTTTGGAGGGTCATGTATCATCGTGCCGTACGTGTGGTAAATCAAGCTTCGAGGTATTGCGAAGTATACATTTGAATTCCTTCTTATCCCGTACTAAGGGTCTGTGGATGGGCTGTCAAACTCTACCGAGCTCATTTCGGCTGTGGTTGTAACAAAATGGGGATGCACATTTTAGTTGATGATACATGAATGGGGGAGGTATGTGGTTGCTGATATCTGTGCCTGTATTCCCTATCGTCTATGTGTGTCGTTACCTGAGGGTTGTAGAGATGAAGATAAAGAACACTTACGAAAAATGCAATGATATCCTATGTCAGGTAAATGTACATCTGTCGTCGAAGTTTTGTTCGGTATCTGTTGAAAGTCGTCTTCTTTGCGCTGTTTTGCTCATTAGGTGTGAGCAATAAGCTTTGTCAATGCCATCAGATGTACAGAAAATGTTGGGCTAGCGTGAGTTTAAAAATACTAGGGAAACTGGGGATCCATGGCAAAGTTCATCAAGTGTCCATATTTAAAGTTGTCAAATCTTCTTCTTTGGTCAATCCGTTGTCTGTATACATCTCGTCTCGTCAGCTTCCTCGTCCAAGGGGGTCTTTGTATCTTGGAGAAAAGCAGAAAAACAGGTGAAAGAAACGGACCGTATAATCGCATTTTCATCACATTCTGGTTTCTATCATTGGGTCATAAATCAAATCCAGGTTAATTACGGTTTCCTCACTCCTCAAGCTCATCACTTTTGTACTTTGTTTGCACCTCATTAAAGCCTGCCCGCATCTAAATATCAATCCAATCGATATAACGACACCCAAGATACATAGTAGAAACTTTCCAACATCCATTATGACTCCTTGAGCCCAGTCTCCTAAACCGGAGAACCAATTTCGCGGGTTCAACCATGACACCCAACCAGTCAGCTCATTACCTACAGCAGCAAGGGTGAGATTGTGTTTTCGGCGAAATTCCCACTTCAATTGGAGAATATCGTCCATCTTTTGATCTATGACCTCGACCGGATCCTCGGTGCTATTCGTGATATACGTGCAACACTTTATACCGTACTGTGTTGCCAATGTAACACAATATCCGCCTGTCACTGCTGTGAGATAATTAAGAACCATTCTATGCTGTACCAGTTCTGTTTTGTAAGCTTGAAGTTCTCTTCCAGTGTATCTAAACGTGTCATCATACATTTCAGTGATATTATCTAACAAATTTGCAAGCGCAGAAATGTATCTATAATTCATCACTCCTCGAGCGGTGCGAGTGAAATCTAACGCCACCAGAACCTGAATCCCGGTGGATTCATGGATCAGATCAGAGGCCGGATGCTCTAACCTTTCTGACAGTTGTCTTTTAACTCGGTGCTCGTAATGAGTGTGAGTATAAGGAGCTTGGGCACCACGGTGTATGTCTTTCCTTTTGTCATGTGTAACAGTCATCACTTCAGGCAATACTTTTCCAATATAACACAATCCTTCAGAGTTTGGGGCAAGCCACTTGTACGCCTTTCTCCCGCATATGAAATATGCATCATCGGGGAGAACATAAGGGACGGAGAAGGACATGATCATGTTACAAACCTTCCAGGTGAAATCTCCTGACCCTAATTCTTCCATCTGCTTAATGCACGTATCAGTTTGTACGATATGTGCACAGTATCCTGGTGATACCTCTCCAACTCTAGTAATCCTATTTCCTAAGGTATATCGATACCGGAAAGATTTTCCTCTACTGGCTATGTGGCGTACAAGCTCTGTATCTGTAGGCATTCTATCTGCTCTGTGTGAAAAGGTCATGGTAAGGTTGCTCCATGACACTTCCCAATTTCCCGGCTTACGGGGATTGGAGATATTAAAACATAAGAGGGACCTATCCACATGGTATTGGTGGAGCTTCAAACTAGGAGGGCTGGAGATGTTAAACCTCCGGTCCACCGGTCTCCCACCACTTAGCTCAAGTACCTCCCCTAACGTTAAAGGAAATGGTACTAGCCCTGATTTGCTGTGACCCTGAGGTACTTGAGAGCATACCCAACAATCTGTTTGGTTTAATACGTTACCCACTAAGGAGTGATAGTCACTCAATGGATGCCGGTCCATATGGATATTAAAACTGGATTGGCATTATTGTTACAGAGCCTACAGATACAGTTTTCTTTTTAACTAACAATCCTTCACAATTGTTTACAAATAACATGGTTGTTAGATCGTGCCCGGTACTCGCCTTTGCTTGGTGATTGGGTTGCTATTGGAAATTTACACCTCCGTCTCAGTCATCAGGACCTTTCTGGATCCTTTCTCGACCTCACTGGTACTCTCACCGAAACAGACTGCTCTGGTCAACATCATGGTTAACGGGAAAATCCATATCACAGTCTCTTGGGGCAAGTCCATCTTACAGGAGGAGAAAAGAAGAAATTTGTAAATGGGGTATAAGAAAACAGTTTGAGGGGGAGAGAACTTGTTACGATAATAAGTTCTCTCGTCTTGTTGTTCTTCTTGTTCTGCTGTCCTCTCAAAGGTGCTGTCTCTCAGTCTTCCAAACGAACATTCTGGTGATGCAATATTCCTTCCTAACCGGCGATCTTTCTGTAAGGAGAAAAAAATCTGGCATTACCATTGGTCCAACTGAGGGGTGACATACCATCTTTAAACCATGAAAACATGAGTGAGAAGAGAGAGAAAACACAAAAAAAAAAAAACAAAAGAGATAGAGAACAATTCATGTGCATATATACATTACATAACTCGACAATAACCATCAATAAGAGAAGAGAAACAAAGCATTTTTAAACATTGTCAACATTAAGAAAACATTGTCAGACTATTAGGCTGTCGTATCTACGTGTCTAATGGTTTCCTTGAGCAGTCCCTCCCCACCAGCACTTGCATTATTCCACTGTCTGTATCTGGCCAGAATACATTGTGGTGGATAGGTCATGCTGGGGTTTGGTAGACTTCTGCAAGGACCAAGCGAATATGCAATGTTCGAATTCTTACCAATAATCGTCAGAGATGGGGATAGAGAGAGAGAGAAAAAACATTTTTCACAAATACATTTACAACGTTTAACCTGGTCATTCCTGTGTCTTCAGTGAATGACCTCCCAATTTACTAACCATTACCTCAGGCTTACCATCCGTCGTATGATCACCTTTCTTGACTACCTATCATGGGTGTGGCTCAAAATTCCTCCTATCTGATCTCTGATTATAATGGTGTGTGCTGTAATTTTGCTCATTTCTTGGTCTAGGGGGTCTAACTTTATGTGGGTTATTACAGTTGTTGGCATAATGCCCTTCTCTTCTACAATGGTAACAAATCCTTGGCTTTCTCCATGTGCTAGGGGCCTGGGGTTCCGGTCGACTTGATGCATTCTCTAGTGCTTGGATGTTCAGTGTCATCAACCGCTCTCCCTGCGCTTCCCTGGTTCTTTTGATACCATGATTATGTCGTTGTCTAGGGGGTTGGTATGCCTTCTGTGAATCTTTGATCATACAGTTAGCAATGTCATCTATACCAGTGTACCTAGCCATATCCTGCAGAGCCCGGTGAAAATACTCTTCTGCGGATTCACCTTCTTTTTGTCTTATTGTATAGATTTTATTCCACTTTGCTACTGTAGGAAAATATTCTTTCAACTGTAGATTGATTCTTTTTACATTATCTTGGTTATACTTGTTTGTTAGTGGCACTTCCTCATCTAGCTTACAATCAGTGATAAATTTCAATGAATCAACATCGGGGGGTAAACATGCCCTCAAAACTGTCCTCCAATCTTTGTTACTTGGCTCTGCAGTATGTCCTAGCACTCTAATGTATCTTTGACAAGCAACTAAGTCTTTCCTGGGATCAGGAAATTCAGACAGAATTGCTCTTAATTCTGTTCGGGAAAAAGGGCAGTACATGGCGATGTTCCTGACAGGAGTGATTCCTGAAGAGTCAGTTTCCCCATTTGGTACTGCAATTACCCTAACAGGATTAAGTCCAGTAATGTCATTCTGAATTGATTCTATGATATAAGGTACATTTGTTTGTGCGTGATGTATAATACCATACATACCTGTGGACACGACCTCACCTGACCCTCCATTAGGGGGTTTGATTACAGTTTTTACCGATTGGGTCGCGTCCACCTGGATGTCTTGTGTGATGGCTTCTGGAGGAGGTGCCGACATCGTTCTGGGTTCACTTTCTTGTTGGTGTCCCTGAGGAAAGTTTAACATGGGGTGCGACTTGCATGGGTTAATAGTTGTACATTCAACAGCATTACAATTAGCATTGTTACATTTATCACACTTATTCTTATTATCTGTACTACTGTTGCTAAGAGCATTTTTATTGTTCACCCCTGTGCTTCTCTCCGCAACCACAATCCCCTCCATTGCCACCTCTCCCCTCTCAAGATGAAAGTTAGGTAAGTAAGTTACATTTCTTTGCATTTCACTCTCCTGTTGCCATATCTGTAAACAATCATAATGCTTGATTCGTCTCTTTGCTGATTTGATGAGACATATCCTTCGCCTTAAATTATGCAACACCTCTAAGTCAAAACTACCTATCCCGGGAAATGGTACCTTATCCCCCGCAGTCATTCGTGTCCATTCATCACAAAAGGTCTCAGAGTGGGGACCATATTTCCCCCACATTACTAACCGAGCAGACCCTCGGGGTCTGCAAGCCTCTGAAGTCTGAATCCTGACCTCCGACCGTCTCTGTATTGTGCACTTGGCTGCCATTGTGGACCTTTTTAACACAGAAAAAAACTTCCTAAAATGCACCAAACACAGAACTTCGTTGGAAATCCTTAAAGCTCTTCCACTGAACTTCTTCTGCTCCGGGTATCTCCGTTCCGCCTTCTAGCAGACACGTGTAGCCGTTGCAGGCCCTATTTTTAGAGATTTTCCTGAGAAAATTCCCTTCCTTTTTCTTTACACAAATCACGCTTGCATGTGCTCCCTACAACACGTATGAGGGCAAGATTTACGCATGGATATACGACCTCATATCACGTTGCGTTATTGGTCACACATACAACCGTGCGGTCCAATCGTACCACTTATAGACACTTGTTGCCCATAAATGGTAGGATCATTGGAGTCTCCCTACTGTGCTCCAAAACAGCCAGAGCGTAATACAATGAAAACTTTATCACACTCTGTTGCACGTTTTCACTCAGATCGTGCTCATCACGTTCCACATAGATCACAAAGTTCACAAAGCGGGATTATCACATAGATCACAAAGTCCACAAAGCGGGATTCAATACACTCATACCGTTTTCAACCCACTATCATTCTTATAGTTTTCTGATCAGAAAAATCATTTCCCGTAGTCTGATAGCTCTCCCCAGAGGTATTACAGTAAAGTAAGGTATTTAAACTAAGTTTTGGAAAGCTGAAATCAATTTGTGCTATTTATCGCTTTGCGTTATTTACCGCGTTGCGCTACTTATTGCTTTGCGCTATTTATCGCCTTTTAATTATAACATTTGTGATTTGTTACATGAGCGTACACGGACGCTCCGTTGCGCTGCGTGCGTCGGCCTTTGGGTTGCGTACGCAAGTCTCAGTCTTTTGTTAGAGACACGTGTACGCACAGCAAAGATCCACCGTAACACGATTTATACGTTTATCAATGTAGATGATCCTTGATCATTTACCGCGCACCACACTGACCTTGTCTCTTGGCAAAGCTGTGTGTTTGTCTATATTTTAACTATGTTGCTTCTACTTAAATTATTGAAATAGCGACAAATCTCTCTCAGCACATTTATCAACTATAAAACTGGCAAACAGGATAGTGATATACGAAAAAAATGAAATACACGGATGGAAAAGAAATGCAGATATATATGTATACGTGCGTATATACGCAAGACAGAAGAAAAATACAGTTTTAAAACAGTTTTAAAAGACACAAGCGTTTTGTTCTTACCTACTGGTCTCCGGATTCCTTCAGCACTCTTTATCTAAGCGAAGCAGACGCTTATCCCATCAGCACTGCGAGACAACCTCCCGCCCTTTTGCTGGGGGATAATGTCTGCTGATCTACCTAGTGCAGATATGTGAAGGACTGGACGGCCCCCAATTAACAAAGCAGAATTCCTTTATGTATTTACAACCCTTTATGAAGTCTAAGAACACTGTACGCTGTTTACTTAAGAAGTACCGTACGGGTACGCTGGTTGCGTAACGATCGCTCAGCCGTAGGCGAGACGCTTCAAGCGTCACGTTCGCTCACGGCCCAGAGATCACAGGACAGAATGATTCGCTATGGCGTAGCGGTTCGCTCGAGACCACGAGGAGATCACCAGCGGCGCAGACGCTCACAACGCTATACCTTTATGTCTAAACCTTATACCAATGAAATACACAGAATACCTTAATGTGAATACAGGGTGTAAGTGCAACCTTGTGTAACCTGACTAACTACAAAGCTGCTTGAGCGTTACCGACGCTCAAGTGAACACTTAACACTATAGGAAATACACAGATGCTGGTTTAGGGTCCAAAGCCTATTAACTGTATTATGTCTAATATACTTGTAAAAAGAGAATAACAGTACAAATGATACACTACAATATAACAGAGACTTCCTAACCAAAATACAATACTATCTAATACAATACAATACTAGTCTAGGGGAGATGTGAGAGAAAAGAGAAAGGAGAGAGAGAGAGAGAGAGAAATTGGCTCACAGTAAGACAATGATTACGGAGAGAAACTTACGCACAAGGGGAAACGATCGCAAGCGCCTCTGGACATCCAGCTTCCTGATTATCAGCAATGAGAACCATTTGAAGAGAAGTCAAAGCTGGATGTCACAGACCCGTCTTTTATGCTACTCACACAATGCAATCTAATGGTCCCTACAGTCTCACTGTCCATTGGACGCAGGAACTCGGCTTCGCATTATAACAAAGGTCATAGGTTGATTCATACAGGTAAACTGTATCAGTGGTCTTGGTTATGCAAAACAATGGGTGATAACTAACACATTCCTGTCTTCTGGAGAGCTATTGTTTGGCGAATATAAAACAGAATCCTGTCTGGGTTCTGTTCTATATTCATGATGTCCACTTTCAGTTGAGACAATGACGTCTCAGCCCTTATTTTCCTGTATACAAATCCAGCCCCATTTGTAAACACAGGTGTTGGCCTTCTTCATTGAGTCTCAAAGCTCAGTGTAATTAAAGGCTATTGCACTCCGTCTGCGGGAAAGATACTGATTTGGAGTACAATTGATCTTCAATTACTATTCCTGTGTTTACCTTATGCATGTGTAGATATGAGGCCCTCTTAACATGCAAACTATTGTTTGGGGGATCTCTGAGGTCAAAGAGACATTTGAGACCCACTGATGCCTGTCTCCAACTGTTCAGATGCATGACTAAGTAAGAACAAATAAAATGGACATAACTTCTTATGTCCATAACTATTCGCACGAGCGATTAATACGCTCCAAACCAACACCGGAATATCGCTAATTAAATACTCTTCCGATGGGTACCAAACACTGCTGTATGATTCCTGTTAGACCCTTCGTACAATACAAAGAGGGATTCCTCTGCTCAGGGACATTCTATATTAACCAAACTTTCAGAATCTATCAAAGGGACCATGATCTACAAACTACATTAATTGTGAAAATATGTAACGAATGAGTCGCACGCTACGACTACATAAACTCTACCGTAAATACGCATACCGTGCGCCCGCGGGTGCACGCTATTGCGGGTATGCGTCTTCACGGGAGAGCGTACGCATGCGCAGCGCGGACCAGTGTGCGGTGCAAATATGGCAACGTGCATAGAGACATTTTTCTGACTTTGACATAGGCTACTGGACACTAGCTCCAGAGGGACGATCACAGGTACAGCCTGGATGGGTCACCGGAGCCGCGCCGCCGACCCCCTTGCAGATGCTGAAGAGAGAAGAGGTCCAGAAATCGGCGGCTGTAGACTTCTCAGTCTTCATGAGGTAGCGCACAGCACTGCAGCTGTGCGCCATTGCTCTCAGCACACTTCACACCAACGGTCACTGAGGGTGCAGGGCGCTGGGGGGGGCGCCCTGGGCAGCAATGAAAGTACCTATACTGGCTAAAAATACATCACATATAGCCTCTGGGGCTATATGGATGTATTTAACCCCTGCCAGGTTGTCAGAAAAACGGGAGAAGAAGCCCGCCGAAAAGGGGGCGGGGCCTATTCTCCTCTGCACACAGCGCCATTTTCCCTCACAGAAGTGCTGGTGGGAAGGCTCCCAGGCTCTCCCCTGCACTGCACTACAGAAACAGGGTTAAAACAGAGAGGGGGGGCACTTATTTGGCGATATGATTATATATTAAGATGCTATAAGGGAAAACACTTATATAAAGGTTGTCCCTGTATAATTATAGCGTTTTGGTGTGTGCTGGCAAACTCTCCCTCTGTCTCCCCAAAGGGCTAGTGGGGTCCTGTCCTCTATCAGAGCATTCCCTGTGTGTGTGCTGTGTGTCGGTACGTGTGTGTCGACATGTATGAGGACGATGTTGGTGAGGAGACGGAGCAATTGCCTGTAATGGTGATGTCACTCTCTAGGGAGTCGACACCGGAATGGATGGCTTATTTAGGGAATTACGTGATAATGTCAACACGCTGCAAGGTCGGTTGACGACATGAGACGGCCGGCAAACAAATTAGTACCTGTCCAGGCGTCTCAAACACCGTCAGGGGCTTTAAAACGCCCATTTACCTCAGTCGGTCGACACGGACACTGACTCCAGGGTCGACGGTGAAGAAACAAACGTATTTTCCTTTAGGGCCACACGTTACATGTTAAGGGCAATGAAGGAGGTGTTACATATTTCTGATACTACAAGTACCACAAAAAAGGGTATTATGTGGGGTGTGAAAAAACTACCTGTAGTTTTTCCTGAATCAGATAAATTAAATGAAGTGTGTGATGATGCGTGGGTTTCCCCCGATAGAAAATTATTGGCGGTATACCTTTTCCCGCCAGAAGTTAGGGCGCGTTGGGAAACACCCCTTAGGGTGGATAAGGCGCTCACACGCTTATCACAAGTGGCGTTACCGTCTCCAGATACGGCCGCCCTCAAGGAGCCAGCTGATAGGAGGCTGGAAAATATCCTAAAAAGTATATACACACATACTGGTGTTATACTGCGACCAGCGATCGCCTCAGCCTGGATGCGCAGCGCTGGGGTGGCTTGGTCGGATTCCCTGACTGAAAATATTGATACCCTTGACAGGGACAGTATTTTATTGACTATAGAGCATTAAAAGGATGCATTTCTATATATGCGAGATGCACAGAGGGATATTTGCACTCTGGCATCAAGAGTAAGTGCGATGTCCATATCTGCCAGAAGATGTTTATGGACACGACAGTGGTCAGGTGATGCAGATTCCAAACGGCACATGGAAGTATTGCCGTATAAAGGGGAGGAGTTATTTGGGGTCGGTCCATCGGACCTGGTGGCCACGGCAACAGCTGGAAAATCTACCTTTTTTACCCCAAGTCACATCTCAGCAGAAAAAGACACCGTCTTTTCAGCCTCAGTCCTTTCGTCCCCATAAGGGCAAGCGGGCAAAAGGCCAGTCATATCTGCCCAGGGATAGAGGAAAGGGAAGAAGACTGCAGCAGGCAGCCCATTCCCAGGAACAGAAGCCCTCCACCGCTTCTACCAAGTCCTCAGCATGACGCTGGGGCCGTACAAGCGGATTCAGGTGCGGTGGGGGGTCGTCTCAAGAGTTTCAGCACGCAGTGGGCTCACTCGCAAGTGGACCCCTGGAGCCTACAAGTAGTATCCCAGGGGTACAGATTGGAAATTCGAGACGTCTCCCCCTCGCAGGTTCCTGAAATCTGCTTTACCAACGTCTCCCTCCGACAGGGAGGCAGTATTGGAAACAATTCACAAGCTGTATTCCCAGCAGGTGATAATCAAAGTACCACTCCTACAACAAGGAAAGGGGTATTATTCCACACTATATTGTGGTACTGAAGCCAGACGGCTCGGTGAGACCTATTCTAAATCTGAAATATTTGAACACTTACATACAAAGGTTCAAATCAAGATGGAGTCACTCAGAGTAGTGATAGCGAACCAGGACCAAGGGTACCTCAGGTTCGTGGTACAGAACTGTCACTATAAGTTTCAGACGCTGCCGTTTGGATTGTCCACGGCACCCCGGGTCTTTACCAAGGTAATGGCCGAAATTATGTTTCTTCTTCAAAGAAAATGGACGATCTCCTGATAAGGGCAAGGTCCAGAGAACAGTTGGAGGTCGGAGTAGCACTATCTCAAGTAGTTCTACGACAGCACGGGTGGATTCTAAATATTCCAAAATCGCAGCTGTTTCCGACGACACGTCTGCTGTTCCTAGGGATGATTCTGGACACAGTCCAGAAAAGGGTGTTTCTCCCGGAGAAGAAAGCCAGGGAGTTATCCGAGCTAGTCAGGAACCTCCTAAAACCAGGAAAAGTGTCAGTGCATCATTGCACAAGGGTCCTGGGAAAAATGGTGGCTTCTTACGAAGCGATTCCATTCGGCAGATTTCACGCAAGAACTTTTCAGTGGGATCTGCTGGAAAAATGGTCCGGATCGCATCTTCAGATGCATCAGCGGATAACCCTGTCTCCAAGGACAAGGGTGTTTCTTCTGCGGTGGCTGCAGAGTGCTCATCTATTAAAGGGCCGCAGATTCGGCATTCAGGACTGGGTCCTGGTGACCACGGATGCCAGCCTGAGAGGTTGGGGAGCAGTCACACAGGGAAAAAATTTCCAGGGAGTGTGATATAGTCTGGAGACTTCTCTCCACATAAATATACTGGAGCTAAGGGCAATTTACAATGCTCTAAGCTTAGCAAGACCTCTGCTTCAAGGTCAGCCGATATTGATCCAGTGGGACAACATCACGGCAGTCGTCCACGTAAACAGACAGGGCGGCACAAGAAGCAGGAGGGCAATGGCAGAAACTGCAAGGATTCTTCGCTGGGCGGAAAATCATGTGATAACACTGTCAGCAGTGTTCATTCCGGGAGTGGACAACTGGGAAGCAGACTTCCTCAGCAGGCACGACCTCCACCCGGGAGAGTGGGGACTTCATCGGGAAGTCTTCCACATGATTGTGAACCGTTGGGAAAGACCAAAGGTGGACATGATGGCGTCCCGCCTGAACAAAAAACTGGACAGGTATTGCGCCAGGTCAAGAGACCCTCAGGCAATAGCTGTGGACGTTCTGGTAACACCGTGGGTGTACCAGTCGGTGTATGTGTTCCCTCCTCTGCTTCTCATACCCAAGGTACTGAGAATTATAAGACGTAGAGGAGTAAGAACTATACTCGTGGCTCCGGATTGGCCAAGAAGGACTTGGTACCCGGAACTTCAAGAAATGCTCACAGAGGACTCATGGCCTCTGCCGCTAAGAAGGGACTTGCTTCAGCAAGTACCATGTCTGTTCCAAGACTTACCGCGGCTGCGTTTGACGGCATGGCGGTGGAACGCCGGATCCTAAGGGAAAAAGGCATTCCGGAAGAGGTCATTCCTACCCTGGTCAAAGCCAGGAAGGAGGTGACCGCACAACATTATCACCACATGTGGCGAAAATATGTTGTGTGGTGTGAGGCCAGGAAGGCCCCACGAAGAAATTTCAACTCGGTCGATTCCTGCATTTCCTGCAAACAGGAGTGTCTATGGGCCTCAAATTGGGGTCCATTAAGGTTCAAATTTCGGCCCTGTCAATTTTCTTCCAGAAAAAATTGGCTTCAGTTCCTGAAGTCCAGAAGTTTGTCAAGGGAGTACTGCATATACAACCCCCTTTTGTGCCTCCAGTGGCACTGTGGGATCTCAACGTAGTTCTGGGATTCCTCAAATCACATTGGTTTAAACCGCTCAAATCTGTGGATTTGAAATATCTCACATGGAAAGTGACCATGCTGTTGGCCCTGGCCTCGGCCAGGCGAGTGTCAGAATTGGCGGCTTTGTCTCACAAAGCCCATATCTGATTGTCCATTCGGACAGGGCAGAGCTGCGGACTCGTCCCCAGTTTCTCCCTAAGGTGGTGTCAGCGTTTCACCTGCACCAGCTTATTGTGGTACCTGCGGCTACTAGGGACTTGGAGGACTCCAAGTTGCTAGATGTTGTCAGGGCCCTGAAAATATAGGTTTCCAGGACGGCTGGAGTCAGGAAAACTGACTTGCTGTTATCCTGTAGGCACCCAAAAAACTGGGTGCTCTTGCTTCTAAGCAGACGATTGCTAGTTGGATGTGTAGTACAATTCAGCTTGCACATTCTGTGGCAGGCCTGCCACAGCCAAAATATGTAAATGCCCATTCCACAAGGAAGGTGGGTTCATCTTGGGCGGCTGCCCGAGGGGTCTCGGCTTTACAACGTTGCCGAGCTGCTACTTGGTCAGGGGCACACCCTGGCTGAAGAGGACCTGGAGTTCTCTCATTCGGTGCTGCAGAGTCATCCGCACTCTCCCGCCCGTTTGGGAGCTTTGGTATAATCCCCATGGTCCTGACGGAGTCCCCAGCATCCACTTAGGACGTCAGAGAAAATAAGAATTTACTTACCGATAATTCTATTTCTCGTAGTCCGTAGTGGATGCTGGGCGCCCATCCCAAGTGCGGATTGTCTGCAATACTTGTACATAGTTATTGTTACAAAAATCGGGTTATTATTGTTGTGAGCCATCTTTTCAGAGGCTCCGCTGTTATCATGCTGTTAACTGGGTTCAGATCACAGGTTGTACAGTGTGATTGGTGTGGCTGGTATGAGTCTTACCCGGGATTCAAAATCCTTCCTTATTGTGTACGCTCGTCCGGGCACAGTATCCTAACTGAGGCTTGGAGGAGGGTCATAGGGGGAGGAGCCAGTGCACACCACCTGATCCTAAAGCTTTTACTTTTGTGCCCTGTCTCCTGCGGAGCCGCTATTCCCATGGTCCTGACGGAGTCCCCAGCATCCACTACGGACTACGAGAAATAGAATTATCGGTAAGTAAATTCTTATTTTTCCAGGGAATGCTTCACATCCAACCTCCTTTTGTTCCTCCTACATTGCCTTGTTTAGTCTTACAGGCGCTTCAAGTTGCCCCATTTGAACCACTGAAGCAAGTGGATCTAAAATAGTTGAGCTAAGGTTCTCTTTCTACTGGCTATTGCTTCAGCTAGAAGAGTTTCAGATTTAGGGGCATTATTATGTCTCCCTCCTTTTTTGATTTATTTTTATCCAGATAGAGCGGCTCTCAGAACCAAATCTTGTTATCTTCCTAAGGTGGTGTCTAAATTCCACCGTAATTAAGAAATTGTAGTTCCGGCTTTCGAAGGGCCGGACCTTTCTGCGAGAGATACATCATTGGAAGTAGTCCGTGCCTTAAGGATCTATGTGGATCATACCAGTGCCATCAGAAAGACAGACACTCTCTTCGTTCTCTATGGATTTCACAAGAGGATGGCCTGCTGACAAGCAGACACTGGCAAGGTGGCTTCGGATGACTATTTCAGAAGCATATTCTCAAGCTGATCTTGTTGTTCCGGCTAATGTCTCTGCTCACTCTACTCGTAAGATAGGTCCATAACGGGCAGCACGACGTAGTGCTTTAGCAGAACAGATATGAAAGGCAGTCACATGGTCTTCCATTAACACATTCGTTAGACATTATGCCTTTGATACCTTTGCCTCTCAGGACGCTGAATTCGGGCGAAGGATTCTCCTGTCCAATCAGGAGCGTCCCCAGATTCTCCTGTCCAATCAGGAGCGTCCCCACCACTAAATTTGCTTTGGGACAGCCCAATGTTTATCCTGTGGACCCTGCAGGAGAAATACGTAGTTTTGGCAGACTTGCCATCGATAACTCTATTTCTCCTAAGTCCACAGGGATCCCACCCTGATGCACCTGATTTGAGGATCCATTCACCTACTAACCTCTTCTTTCTTGTACGGATGGGTGTGCATGTGTGTACTCCTCACCTGATTAGGGCTCTATATGATGCTCCTGCCTTGAGCTTTGGAAAAAGACTGAATTGCCTGAGCCAGGAGGCGGGGATATATGGACTGGCCCGTTGCATTCTGGGAGGCCGAAAGCTTTGATCGTTGGTGCCAAACCCCTGGTGCTACCTCATATCCCAATGTTTGTCCTGTGGATACTGTGGACTTATGAGAAATAGAGTTATTGACGGTAAGTCTACCATAACTACGTATTTTCTTTTCTCCTTTTCATACTGCCACCTCGATAATGAGACACCCAAATCTCACCTCCCAAAATCAATCTCCTGTTTCTCATCAGGGGTCCTAAATGCACTTTTAAAATCTGTCAAGAACTTTGCAACTGAACCAATAAGTACCGATTCTGAACACTGTTGGAAGCCAATACAACTATACAACCTATATAGCAAGCATAGCATAATCTATGTATAGATATGTTCTCCTTTAACTATCTTTCTGCCTTGACATATGTGTGACTTTGCTAGATATGATAGTGAAATACATTTTCATGATAATGTATTATATGGGGCCTTTAATTTTGGGCAAATGTGCCTATTTTCCACTTTTTGCACAAGTAAAAAGGCTTATGGTAAAAGAGTAAAATCTTAACTTCAATGTCCTGATTTGTCTGTGAAAGACATCGTTCAGACATATCACGTCGGCCCTGCATCACAGCCGAGGCCTACTCGATCTGTAGCTATATCGTTGCATCTTGCTGTGTGTACAGGTGACATGCAACCACCCTTACTCTGGCTGCAGTGATGGATGGCAAAGCTGGGCAGGCAAATGCAACTGCCCACCCAGCTGCATGTCAGGACAGACTTATTGAGCGGCTGATCAGTAAGTGCATATGCTTGCCAGAATTCTCTGCTTTGTTGCCGCGACGGCGGGTCTGCCGTCAAGTTAGCTAAATGTGTACCTACTGTAGCTTAAATCTGTGCAGGATATGAAATGTTTTATTGTCTTGACTAGTATCATTTAGTAGCTTGTAAATCATTTTTAAAAATTAAGATAAACATATACTGTACAGTATACACTAAAAGCTGGTATTTACAAGATATGATCAAGTTCCTGGAATATGTGGTCTCAGTGTAGTGTCACATTCAGCATTGTCTACTGTTTTGTATGAACATTAGAATTCCTCTAAAGTGTTAATGTTTGTGTCTCAGCTGTTAACATGTTAGGAATCGACCAAGAAGAGGGGCTGTGCTTTGTCCTTTGTGATAGGGAGTAGTCTGGGTCAGGCAAGGTAATGATGGCAGCAGATGGATATATGAGTTCTTATATGCCGTTAATGAAAAGAATAACAGTTCAGCATAAATGTTCTCAATTGCTACATATTTTGTTGGACTATAATTCTGGTTACCACCTAAAATAAAGTATGAACTTGAATTGCCATCATTGGAATTTGTGACACTAGGGAAAACCTAAGGGCTGTTTGAGTTGGGTAGTATAACAGTTGGCACTTTATTCTGCATTACATTTTTAAGCAATTAGTCCTGTGGGATCAGACCGGCTCACTGGTTGTCCTTACTTGGAACACTGTTGGTAGGTACTGACCACTGCATACTGGGAACACCCCCACAAGACCTGCAGTTTTGGAGATTCTCAGATCCATTTTTCCTGCTTCCAACACATCAAAAACTTGACTGTTCACTTGCTGCCTAATATATCTCACCACCTGCCAGGTGCCATTGTAACAAGATAATCAATGCTATTCACTTCACCAGTAGTTTTAATGTCTCCTGGCTGATCTGTATGTATGTATATATATATGTGTGTGTGTGTGTGTGTGTGTGTGTGTGTGTGTGTGTGTGTGTGTGTGTATATATATATATATATATATATATATATATATATATATATGTAGCGGTAAGGTTCGGCACTCAGATGGGTAAATAACAAAATTCTTGCTGCGGTGCCCTCTGCGATCTGTAGCAAGATCCATACAATATGAAGAGGAAGTCAGCGGCACTCAGCAGACGGATTGATGAAATAAAGATGGCTTTATTAGAGTCCTACGCCGTTTCGGGGACTACACCCCGTCTTCAGGGACAAATCATACACAAATAAAACCATGCCTAAACACCATATATATACCCTCCCAAACTAGCACTCATTAATGGAATCCTACTCACCTGTCCAGGTGCCGGCGGCTGTTGCATAACTCTCTGTGTGGCATCCGGGTCGCGGAGTGGTGACGTCAGCCTGCTGCGTCGAGCGGGGAGTCAGTCGCGGGAACGAGAATCCCGTTACCTAGCAACCCTGAGCTCTAGACGTCATTGTTGACGCTTCCCTCCGCCTGTCCTAGCCACTCACAGGGCTCAGTCTGCCGGCTAGAACACTGGGCAGGGATTTCGTCTCCATTTCCTGCCGTTGCTGGGCAACCCTTAAACAAAAACAAAGAACATAATGTGATATGCTGTGCAATACGAAAAACAATCAGACAAATAACCCAGCTATTCTAATAGGACCATCGTCCACGGCTACTGATCCTCACAGTGTTAATCAAAAGGTATACAAAATATAATATAATTAATAATAAAAGTGTGATGAAACAAAAAAGAAGAAAATATCATACAAAAATGACATTAAATATTAAAACCATACAATACATATGAAAGAAAAGAAAAAGTGAAAAAGAAAGAGAACACTAAGGGAGATACCAATCACCAGTTTATGATTAATGAACCTGTAATCAGGTATATTATTGTGAATTCGGCCCGTTGGCATGTCATGTTGAGGGCAACAAATATTATATAATTACTATACATTAGCTGGCATAACTGAATTCATAGAAAGCATTGGAGCCCTAAGGTCTCATTTAAACCTCGTGGTGATAAGGTATTAAGAACATAAATCCACCTACTCTCACGTTGTAGGAGGATCTTGTTCCTATCCCCACCCCGATGTGAAGGAGGAACGTGATCTATTATAATGGCCCGCATGCTAGCCACCGTATGTCTCGCCTGTACACAGTGGCGGGCAACTGGTTGTTCACTGGAGCCCTTCTCCAGTGCCTGTTTGATGGCACTACGATGAAGTGCCATCCGTTCCCGGAATTGCCTCTGTGTTTTGCCTATATAGGCTAACCCACAGGGGCACTTGAGCATGTATATTACATAAGTGGTTGTGCATGTCACCCGATGCTGTATCTTGAACTGTTTGCCCGTCTGTGGGTGACTAAAGAGTGCTCCTGTCAATAGTGTATTACAGGTTGAGCAGCCCAAGCACCGATAACACCCAACCTTAGGACGCAAAAAGTGAGATTGTTCCACTCTGGTTAAAGGGAAAACGTCCAATTTTACGACACTATCAGCTATGCTTTTCCCCTTTGTGTAACTTGGGAGTAACTTGGACCCTAATGAAGCTGGTAATGTGGGGTCAGAGTTCACAATCGGCCACAATTTTTTGGCCTGTTTAACCAAGGAATGGGTGGCCGTGGTGTATTTATTAACCCACGGGATCCTAGGGGTGTGTTGTGTGGCTACTCCTTTAGAATCACCAAATAATAGTGATTCTCTAGTGCGGCTTAATGCTTTTGTTTTGTTGGCCTCAAGTTCTAATGGCGGGTACCCACGTGCCACAAATTTATTGACCATCTGGTCCATGGTCTCAATTGTTTGTTGTGGATCTGATATGATCCTCCTAGCTCGTAAGAGCTGGGAATATGGTAGGCCCTTACGTGTCGTAAGCGGATGAAAGCTCTCATAGTGTAGTACTGAATTCCTGTCGGTGGGTTTTACGTACAAATTAGTACATATGGTACCTTCCTGTACTGATATCGCCACATCGAGGAAATGTATCTGAGAGGCAGAGATCTGGAACGTAAATTTGATCACACTGTTGGAAGCATTATGTGCTTCCAATAACTTACTCAATGTATGTTCCGGACCTGACCAAAAAATCAATAGATCATCTATATACCTCTTGTAGAGGCATATAGATGTTTCCACACTAGGGCCAAAAAGTCGCGTTTCCACTGAATACATGTAAGCATTTGCGTATGATGGGGCCACTGGGGACCCCATCGCACAACCCCCTATCTGTAAATACATGCGCCCATTAAATGAAAAGTAATTACGGGTCAACACTAGGGTCAATAATTGCAAAAATACCTCCACAGGTGGCCCTAAGTATAAAGGGTTGTCTGTGATCAATGTCCGTACCGCCTCTATACCTGCCACATGTGGGATGCAGGTATAGAGGCTGGTGACATCGGCGCTGCAAAGTAGCAGTTGGTCAGGGAGTGTTGAAAATTTTTGTAAGAGTGACAACAAGGCCGTAGTATCCCTAAGATATGATGGAACTGCCTGAATACAGGGATTTAAGTACACATCTAAAAAAATGGACACTGGATGGTATAGCGAATTTCGTGCCGACACAATGGGTCGGCCGGGTGGTTGTGACAAGGACTTATGTACCTTAGGCACAGTGTAGAATAAAGGCACTGTAGGAAAATCTACAGTCATAGCTCGAACCTATTCTTCAGTTAAAGTGCCTGTGATTACACACTGTGTCAAGAATACATCTAATTCCCTTTTATACTGTCCAGTAGGATCAAATGTTAATAATTTGTAAGTAGAAACATCAGAAAGCTGTCGATTACTTTCCGCCACATAATCTGTTAAGTCCTGTATTACGACAGCGCCCCCTTTATCCGCATGTCGCACTACTAAATCCGTTCTAGATGACAAATCCCTTAATGCTTGCTGTTCCTGTGATGAAAGATTAGGGTGACCCTTAACCTGCGTAGCTTGAGAGTAGGAATGTTCCATCATCCTAGAAAAAGTCCGTATGGAAGGGTTATTTGTGTGGGGGTCAAACTTAGAACGAGGTGCCACTTTCCGCAATTTGGCTGGTATCACGGGGAGATTCCTCAATATTGCCAAAGTGTTCCTTAAGGCGCAAAGTCCTATTAAACTTATAGTTTTCTACCTGTGCCAGGAATGCATCCGGTTTAGTGGTCGGCACAAAAGATAAACCTCTTGATAACACCTTAATTTCGGAAGTTGTAAGGGGGGTAGCTGATAAATTAATTACAAGGTCGGTTAGCGGCGGGGGGGACGTCGTGCGTTGAATCCTCTTGTTCTGCCCCGACCGCCTCGTCCTCTTCCGGGTGCTGGGCGATTGCCCGATCTCGTGGCGACCCCTAAAGGGTAAGTTGCTTGAGCTGAAGAAGAGGGGGTACTAGTTGGTTCATTCTCGCTTATTGATGTACTGGAGTCAGAATAATCATACTGTTGTCTTCTTTGTCGATATCTCCTCTGTTGTGTCGAGCGCTCATTAGGGGTATTGGTGTTACCCAACCACGCATAAACTTTTCGCTGTTGATAATCAAGTTGTACTTTATGAAGTTTTTCTTTTTTATACTTAATCAAATTACTCCTATATTGCTCTATCTGGACTTGAATCTTATCCAGCCAATTGGTCTTGGTGTCTGCTGCCAAGGTTGCTTTATGTGCTTTTTCAAACGTGAGAATTTGTTCCTTGATAAGTGCTAATTCACGTGTGGATTCCTCCACTACTAGTAGCATCAAGTCCATGGAGCATTTATTGAGTATTGCTACCCAGCGCCTGCAGAAAGGGATACTGTACCGTCCTATGGTAGGAATATTTCGGACCCTAAATCCCCTAGGGATCTGGTTATTCCTATAATAGTCCGACAAGGTAATACCGTGGTACATATAATCACATTCTCGTTGTTTTAATTTCTGCCATTGGCGGTATAATTCCTCTGCTGAAGAGGACGGTGGATCATCATCCAGATGTTGTTTGATAAGTATAGCTTGAGCCTCACTGTCCGAGTAACTGTAGCGTTCCTTAGCGTCTAACTGCGCTAGTTCCCATGCTGCTTCCATATCAGAATCTGCCACTGACATGATGCTAGATCCAAGGACCAGGCCGCTGCTGATATGGTATCTTTCACTTGGTGTTCGCCAACCAATGTGGTTTAAAACAGTGATCGCACACTGAGTAAAAATGAGTGACTGTCCAGGCGTAACATATATGAATATATGCAATAATATAGTTCCCTTAGGTGCCTTAACCAGGAAAAACTGGAGACCCCACCTGTGCAGGTGGCTTCACAGCGTATCCAATACAAGTAGCGGTAAGGTTCGGCACTCAGATGGGTAAATAACAAAATACTTGCTGCGGTGCCCTCTGCGATCTGTAGCAAGATCCATACAATATGAAGAGGAAGTCAGCGGCACTCAGCAGACGGATTGATGAAATAAAGATGGCTTTATTAGAGTCCTACGCCGTTTCGGGGACTACACCCCGTCTTCAGGGACAAATCATACACAAATAAAACCATGCCTAAACACCATATATATACCCTCCCAAACTAGCACTCATTAATGGAATCCTACTCACCTGTCCAGGTGCCGGCGGCTGTTGCATAACTCTCTGTGCGGCATCCGGGTCGCGGAGTGGTGACGTCAGCCTGCTGCGTCGAGCGGGGAGTCAGTCGCGGGAACGAGAATCCCGTTACCTAGCAACCCTGAGCTCTAGACGTCATTGTTGACGCTTCCCTCCGCCTGTCCTAGCCACTCACAGGGCTCAGTCTGCCGGCTAGAACACTGGGCAGGGATTTCGTCTCCATTTCCTGCCGTTGCTGGGCAACCCTTAAACAAAAACAAAGAACATAATGTGATATGCTGTGCAATACGAAAAACAATCAGACAAATAACCCAGCTATTCTAATAGGACCATGCTTCCAACAGTGTGATCAAATTTACGTTCCAGATCTCTGCCTCTCAGATACATTTCCTCGATGTGGCGATATCAGTACAGGAAGGTACCATATGTACTAATTTGTACGTAAAACCCACCGACAGGAATTCAGTACTACACTATGAGAGCTTTCATCCGCTTACGACACGTAAGGGCCTACCATATTCCCAGCTCTTACGAGCTAGGAGGATCATATCAAATCCACAACAAACAATTGAGACCATGGACCAGATGGTCAATAAATTTGTGGCACGTGGGTACCCGCCATTAGAACTTGAGGCCAACAAAACAAAAGCATTAAGCCGCACTAGAGAATCACTATTATTTGGTGATTCTAAAGGAGTAGCCACACAACACACCCCTAGGATCCCGTGGGTTAATAAATACACCACGGCCACCCATTCCTTGGTTAAACAGGTCAAAAAATTGTGGCCGATTGTGAACTCTGACCCCACATTACCAGCTTTATTAGGGTCCAAGTTACTCCCAAGTTACACAAAGGGGAAAAGCATAGCTGATAGTGTCGTAAAATTGGACGTTTTCCCTTTAACCAGAGTGGAACAATCTCACTTTTTGCGTCCTAAGGTTGGGTGTTATCGGTGCTTGGGCTGCTCAACCTGTAATACACTATTGACAGGAGCACACTTTAGTCACCCACAGACGGGCAAACAGTTCAAGATACAGCATCGGGTGACATGCACAACCACTTATGTAATATACATGCTCAAGTGCCCCTGTGGGTTAGCCTATATAGGCAAAACACGGAGGCAATTCCGGGAACGGATGGCACTTCATCGTAGTGCCATCAAACAGGCACTGGAGAAGGGCTCCAGTGAACAACCAGTTGCCCGCCACTGTGTACAGGCGAGACATACGGTGGCTAGCATGCGGGCCATTATAATAGATCACGTTCCTCCTTCACATCGGGGTGGGGATAGGAACAAGATCCTCCTACAACGTGAGAGTAGGTGGATTTATGTTCTTAATACCTTATCACCACGAGGTTTAAATGAGACATTAGGGCTCCAATGCTTTCTATGAATTCAGTTATGCCAGCTAATGTATAGTAAATATATAATATTTGTTGCCCTCAACATGACATGCCAACGGGCCGAATTCACAATAATATACCTGATTACAGGTTCATTAATCATAAACTGGTGATTGGTATCTCCCTTAGTGTTCTCTTTCTTTTTCACTTTTTCTTTTCTTTCATATGTATTGTATGGTTTTAATATTTAATGTCATTTTTGTATGATATTTCTTCTTTTTTGTTTCATCACACTTTTATTATTAATTATATTATATTTTGTATACCTTTTGATTAACACTGTGAGGATCAGTAGCCGTGGACGATGGTCCTATTAGAATAGTTGGGTTATTTGTCTGATTGTTTTTCGTATTGCACAGCATATCACATTATGTTCTTTGTTTTTGTTTTTGTTTAAGGGTTGCCCAGCAACGGCAGGAAATGGAGACGAAATCCCTGCCCAGTGTTCTAGCCGGCAGACTGAGCCCTGTGAGTGGCTAGGACAGGCGGAGGGAAGCGTCAACAATGACGTCTAGAGCTCAGGGTTGCTAGGTAACGGGATTCTCGTTCCCGCGACTGACTCCCCGCTCGACGCAGCAGGCTGATGTCACCACTCCGCGACCCGGATGCCGCACAGAGAGTTATGCAACAGCCGCCGGCACCTGGACAGGTGAGTAGGATTCCATTAATGAGTGCTAGTTTGGGAGGGTATATATATGGTGTTTAGGCATGGTTTTATTTGTGTATGATTTGTCCCTGAAGACGGGGTGTAGTCCCCGAAACGGCGTAGGACTCTAATAAAGCCATCTTTATTTCATCAATCCGTCTGCTGAGTGCCGCTGACTTCCTCTTCATATTATATATATATATATATATATATATATATATATATATATATATATAGTTGTGTGTGTATATATATATATATATATATATAATTATAGCCCCTTTCAAACAGCAGCGGCACTAAGAGGAATTTGTAGCAAGCAAAAGTGTATTTCACATCCAAATGGTTCCCAACGTTTCAGGGCTCACACGCCCCTGTCAAGGTGTGCAACAAACAACAACGAACAAATGATTACCTTTTAAAGTGAAGAAGCCCGCCAGTGCACCGCATTCGGACCGGAGGTACGGATTCCCGCTCCATAGCTGGTCCCTTTCGAATGACGTCGCAAGCGCTGCGCCGGCCGGTTACCAAAGTAACCGCGACGCTAGCTGGTTTTGTCAGCGGTATTGTACAGACTTACTGTGAGATAGAAGAAATAAATAAACAAAACAAGGACATAGTATGTGTTTTTCAATATACAGAATTCCTCCACCTTAAATTAAAAATTAACCAGAACGAGGACAGACCTATCGTGTCCTTGAGGCGGAGGCAGGACCCTAACTGTTCTATGAACCACGTTAGATAATGTCCAAGCGGGGTGTATAATACATACAGTACACATGTGTATTAATATAAAGGGACATTGATATAACTCAAAAATCCTGTGTAATATGTGATAAATAATGTGTCCATAATAAGATGTCAGATATAAAAAAAATAAGAATGTACGGTTTTGGCTTTCTACAAGTGTTATTTTGTTGAAAGCTTTTTATATAACTGCGTCAATAGACGTGTTTAACAATGTCATGAATTTCATTGTTCATTTTATGTGAATAAAAATTCTTTTAAATACTATATATTGGACTTTAAGGCGATTTAGCTCCCACGAGAATCCTATATATATTTTTTATCTATCTTTAATACCTTCTCTGACAGAAGGTATTTCTTAGTGGTGAAGCTTGGGGTACAGCGCAGTATAGGGTTTTCACTTAGTGCTAATATATATATATATATATATATATATTGTGGCAAGGATCACAAACACGGGGACTCTGATGGACACTTTCGGTGTTTATTTTGAACAGCAGGTCACTACATAGCGAGTTAAATACATATGCAGTCGGTATTACAGACAGTAGCATACAGGCACTCTCAGCATAGCAGACTCTTGATAGGCTCCAGTGGTCCCTGTTCTAACCCACACAACCCGGCCTATCACCTGGATAGCTATTCCACCGTCAAGAGCAAGGTGACTCTGCCCTGGAAACCCTTATATCAGGAAATCCCAGGTGCTGCTGATCACACACCTGAGATTCTGCTACTGCTTCCAAAACCTGGTCTGGATCCTCCACATTACTTTCACATGGAAAAATGCTGTCCCTGTCACAAAATGTTATATATATATATATATATATATAATATTTATGGATGTGATAGATATGTATAGAGATAGATAGATGTATCAGGAATGTGCGATGATGTAAATGGCTGGGGAGACGCTGATTAGTACCAGAGCCAGATTTACACACAATATATGAGCCCAAGGGTTCATGTGGGCATTATACACAGGTGCAGCAGTATATAGTGCTGGAAATTTGGTGAGGTTTGATCAGCAGCGATGTGCGGTAAAGATAGGCAGGGGAGGCACTGCCTCACCTGTCTTTTTACTCCAGAGTTTCGACTATAAAAGTGATTAGAATTATACAAAGTTGATACTTGTAATATATTCTTGGTATTTTTCATATACTTTATATAGTCAAAACTCCGACTTATACATTATCTCCACACACATTTTCCCCAATAGCAGCTTCAGTTGTTGTTCTGCTGACTGACGTATGTATCAAGTGTTCGTCACACCTCATTGTAAGCTTATCTGGGCAGTGTGTGAGCTAAACTTTCTGTTTCATGTTGTATGTAACTTGTGTTATCACCTCTGTGTATAGCACCGTGGAATCTATCAGCATTTTATAAATAAAAGTTAATGGGCCGAGTGTAATGCCGCTAGAGTTCGGTGGCCGTGAGGAATGCCGGCTGAATGCTGATGGTTTTTTTTAAAGGGGTAATCACTTACAAGGCAAAACCATGCCTTGTAAGTAATTGCCCCTTTAAAAAAAAAAATCTGACCATAGTAGGCAAGAAGATGGTCTGATCTACTGATGATGGCCTATTGACCAAGAAAGTTCTATGCTGGCCAGATTGGCTATCAATAAGTAATTATAATGAATATGGCTTAATCTGCCCCATTTTGTTGGACAGATCTGAAGGTTGTATGGCCACATTTTGTGATAGCGGCTAATACGGGCAGCATTATTCCTATCCAGACACAATAACTTGCTGTTAATGCAAAAGCTACAATGGAGATCATTGCAGACATGCAGCAGATGCACATTGCTTCCTGATTTGAGTACAGATGTTGATGCATGGATAATAACTCCATGTTCTACACCCCTTTTCCCCATTTCAGTAATTTAGCTCAGAGAAATTGAATCTTGTTTCTGCCCTTCCCTGCAAAGCAATAAGTAACATTGCATCTTATCCTGACTTGAATAGAAATAGGCTTCCTTACATTTACCCTCTGACTGTGAAAACTTCTACTCCACCACAAAAGCCATCTATCTTGCTCCATAAACCCAATCAATCTGGGTACAGCGTAGCAGATTCTTTTTGTTCAATTGCATATCACTGGGCATTATAATGTTAAATGGTTTTGAATATACAGGGTGGTCCATAGGTTTGGAAACACCTTTATAACAAGGAAATGTATAAGGAAATATTAATCCAGTGTCTACACTTATGATATGGTAGTGGGGGAAAACTTTTTAGAGTACGTCACCAGTATGGCAGCCATTGTGGATGTAACTCTAATTTTTTAATTGGGAAGGTAGTCATGTGACATCAAACAGATGCATCATTTCATAAGGGTGTTTCACATTTATGGACCACCCTGTATAACTGTGGAGCACAAAATAGCAATTTGCAGGGGATCATTGATTATGCCTTTAGCAGAATTTGCCTTTTATGAGATGTCTTTGCAGCGACTATTTGATAATCTTAGAACTATCCAGCCTCCTCAACTATATGAACACTGCTCCGAGAGTTGCCTTACAATAGCCATGAGCAGTATCTCCACCAACCACTTCAACTGTTTTCTTCTACATCACGGGTGCCCTGCCCTGCTATTTGGTCACGCTAAAACTGTTGCAAGGCATGCTGGGATGTGTAGTTCAACAACAGCTGGAGGGGCGCAGGTTCCCCGCCCCTGTTCTACATTATGTATTAGCTGTTTCCGTCTTACTTTGCTAGCTCATTTGGCATCTTTTCCCCTCTGTTTCATATAATTATATGTAACTGTGTGCAACGTGATACCTCTCAATATACAACGCTGCTGAAAATATCCATACATTATTAAGATATTTCTACAAAGTATGTGTCCCCAGTATTGCTAGTGTAATAATTTGTTTAAAAATAGGTCTTTTCCCCTAAAAATGGACTTGGTGTGTTCACCATAAATTCCTCTCTCCTAGCTTGACTTTTTTTTGTAAATATTTTGGACAGGCTGATTCTGATTCACACACAAAGTGGCTGTAGTTGCAGGCAGCCAGGGTAGCCTGATTTATGCTAATGGAAGAATCCATAGGGCTAATGCGGGGAAACGTGCGTCTGGAAGCAGTGCTGCCCGTTGATTTTACACCAGCCCAAGCAGTAGTCATAGGTATAAGCACATGCACCAGCCCCATGTAAGGTGTTAGTGATCCATCAGACACAGGTTTCCCTTCCATGTATACATGACTCAGGATTGCACAAACCTTTACATACACACCCACTGCACTCCTACAAGCCTGGACGGTTCCATGCATTGCCACTCTGAAGCACCCAATTTTAAGGAAAGACCGATCCAGCCAAGCTATGTTAGCACAGAATTGGACTTGCATACTTAGAAATGTGTAAATTTGCATCTGCTGTATGCAATAATTTGCCACTTGTGCCAACTCAGAATAGGGCCCACTGTTGCTGACTTTTTAGTGTTGCCAAACAAATTTCTGTAAATCAGTAAAATAAGCTTAAACATTTTTAAGGCAGAAAGAATATGATGTCACTACCTAAAATGATCATGTGGATTTCATTGTTATGTCTTACAGAGTTACAGAAATAAGTGTTCTTTTTTGTTTATCCAGATCTGGAAATACAGGATGGAGTAAGGTACTGCAGGTCAAGCTAAAGTTGACTTGGAAAATCATTCTTGTGTAGATGAGTTATATGCCCATTTCCAAGACTGACTGCATCTTAAATTGTGTTTTCAGTATAAGGTGAAACGGGCTGAATTGGAAATGGGCCCCATTGGAGATTTAAACAAAGGAACTGCCAAAGGCAGAACACTGTAGAACAGCCAGAAAACTGAAATCAGAATTTTCCAGCAGCCGTTTTTCCCAGGCTTTTCTGTCCTGGTCTCCAATGTAATTTTGCTCAACCACTTCTGTTGCTGTGTTCTTAATCCCCTTGAAGGGCAACATTCTACAGTGTTACAGTTTGTTCTGTAAATGATGATATTTTTTGTAAGAACAGGCAAAAAAAAAAAAAGCACAAAATGTCTTCTATCTTACGTCCGCAGAATTGTTAACTGCTATTCCTTCCAATTTGTCAGTGTGTGCTTATTGCATAAAATCACATCTAACATATGCAATACATATTTAACCATATTCTTTGGCACAAACAGAAGTCCTGAAGTAGTAACAAACCTGTTTCATGACTCAGCTTGACTTTGAAAATGTTTCCCAAATAAAGCAGGACCTCACTTTAATGTTTAGCCTCACTAATACCATTAAGTGCAATGCTTAAAAAAGGAATAACTGAGTTGTTGTGGGTTTTTTTTTGTGTGTGAACATATTGTACGTAAAGACCTTCAGCCCCAGGTTCTGTACCTGCTGCAGTGACGGTAGTTTCGCCATTTTAGATTTATTATTGGGTTCTATAAAAAATACTGTTGCTACACTTACCTAGATTAATTTTAATATTCCTTTTTCTATTTTGGTTTCTCACTCTCCCGTGTTCTCCAGTTACACTACCATTGCTTTGCCAAAACTGCACACTTCCTTGGGAGGTGTCATGCCCTTTAAGGCTCATTGAGCAGCACCAGCTTGCCAATTCTTCAGTCAGACATTTTTATAGGTATGTATATAGGGATCAATAGGGGGTCACTGATTTAGACAGTGTAATGATATTATGATCCAAGGAATTTAAATACACCGCTAGCTCCCAATAGTGAAGTTTGCGAGTGACTTTTATGTAGTAGCAACCACTTTGCCTTACCTGACATGATGGGCTGTCTTCTCTTTCCCAGTACTAGTTATAACTACCCCTTCTTACCTTATGGTGGTCTAAGCTGCACATTGCTTACATAATGACATTTCTCAAAACTGGCGCACATATTACTGTACAAAGACAATGATCTTACCACCACCACCACACAAAAAGGGATTTATCTTAAGCTGGGTACACCACTATACAATTGTCAGCCTGATCGCTGGACATCAGGTGATCGGGCGGACAATTATATAGGTGTGTATGTAGGAAAGTTGCAGGAGCATTAGCCGATAAATGGTTACAACCAGCGTCGGACTGGCTGACCAATGAACCGCTGCTGGCCCATTTAGGCCGGGACAATGGTTAGATGCACGCAGCTCTTTACACCCGCTATCCGCATCATAGGTGTGAGTGCAGAGAACCGGGTGCCTCTAAACATTGTCCCTGCATAAATGGACCGGAAGCAGTTCCCCAGTCAGTCCGACTGACGCTGCTTACAATGCTCCTGCAGCGGTTGGGATCAGGAGGTCACATTTTATGTGCTGTTTAATATTTTAGAAGTCATCCTACCGATCCCATAGAAGCCCTGAGCTATTTTTGGCATAGTGTGTACAGGGGGTCAAGCTGGGTACACAGTGCTTGGAAGTGTTTGCATGATCAGTCGAATGATCGCAAAACAAGAGAGCAGTCACCATACCTATGTTTGATTGGTGTTTATATAGTTAAATGATGTAGCATGGTAGTCCCAAATTAAGATGGTCCTGCCACTATGACTTGAGGCTGGATATTAAAAACACTAATAATGTCTTGTGCATATGAATTTCTAGATCAGGGTTAGCCTTAGCCTGTGGTATGTGAGCCTTTACTGCAGGAGTTATTCAACCTGTTTCAAAGATATCACTACAGTAGTTGGCTGGTTGGAGCCCAAATCTGTAAATGTACTTATGGGAACAGACAAAAATCAGCCATTTGCTCCCAAATGGCAGAAAATAGATGAAACCGGTCAGTTAGACTAGTTGTTTAAATCCGTTTCAAACAATTTACCTGTGACCATTTTCATCCGTTTCCCGGTGTTAAAATGACCAATTGTCATTTGCTCCATACATTACCAAATTTTTGTTCCAACCAACCAAATAGTTGTCTGGGTGGAAATATAAGCTTTAGATCAGAGGTTCTCAAACTCGGTCCTCGGGGGCACACACAGTGCATGTTTTGCAGGTAACCCAGCAGGTGCACAGGTGTATTAATTACTCACTGACACATTTTAAAAGGTCCACAGCAACACATAAAGACAGCTAATTATTTCACTTGCGATTCTGTGAGGAGACCTGCAAAACATGCACTGTGTGTGCCCCCGAGGACCGAGTTTGAGAACCTCTGCTTTAGATGTTGGCCAGGTTAGTGCATATTTAACAGGTCTCATCACAATATTGCAAATGAAATAATAATTATTGCTACCTGTGGCTGTTTTATAATGTGTCAGTCAGTAATGCATGCACATGTGGTCCAAAAAGGGGGTATGGGAAAGCATGGCTCTGAGGACTACATTTGGAAAACATTGATCTACGGCAGAGGTTCTCAATTTCTGCCCTCAAGGCACCCCAGTGGTCCAGGTTTTAAGTTTGTCCATGCTTGGCCACAGGTGACTTAATTGGAAACTGAGTCAATTTGATTTAGCCATCTGTGCTTAGCCATGGATATGCCTAAAACCTGGACCATTGCGGCACCTGGAGGACTGTGTTTGAGAACCGCTAATGTAGGACATTAACCCCCTTCTATCCGACTAGCAGGACAGCAGAGGTTCCATACGTGATAGTACTTGTACTCCTATTATCCTCAAGTGCCCTCTACCTGGAGTCTCTGTAATTGCTAAAGATGGGCGCTGTTGATGTGGGTTGTCCATCCAGCTGCATCAGTAACCTTCATCAACAGCAATTCACATTTACTTGGGCTATGAGATCAACAGTCAATGGAATGCTGGTGCTGTCTAGGGGATGTCTCCCAAATTGCAGCAGTTCCGTTTTAAATGGCTATTTCTAGTAGAAAAGTGGCACTCTAGCATGAAGATTTTATGTGTATTTTAATAGGTAACTTCTTTCAATGTGAACACAAGCAACCAAGTGTGTCAAAGAAAAAATATGAGAAAAGGGGACTTATCCTGCGCTCCACAGTGAATTGTCGCTTCAAATGGACCCAGAGTTAATTGCAAACTCATGCAGATATCATATGTAAGAAAAAGATTTTGTGTACATAGTGAAGTACAGTTTTAATCATAGATATAATACAAATTCATCAAACATAAAAAATTCCTCTAGTGTTGAAATTACATGAATCATCCCACAGGATAAATAGCAACACTGGAAATTACAATAATTCTAATATATATTTTAAAACACAGTTTGAATTAAAATAGCAGCATAAGGAACTGGGGTGGGGAGTGGTGAGGAAATTACCAGATGATCCTGTGGGATGATTCATGTAATTTCAACACTAGAGGAATTTTTTATGTTTGATGAATTTGTATTATATCTATGATTAAAACTGTACTTCACTATGTACACAAAATCTTTTTCTTACATATGATATCTGCATGAGTTTGCAATTAACTCTGGGTCCATTTGAAGCGACAATTCACTGTGGAGCGCAGGATAAGTCCCCTTTTCTCATATTTTTTCTTTGACACACGTGGTGAAGGATTTGGGAACCTTCTTTGGAGAAGTGGGGTGTTATCCAGCAGCTTGGTCTTTGCGCACTGAGATCTCCCTTGTATTTCATTTGTAACAAGCAACCAAGTGTCTGGTGTTACTAGGCAAAATCACCATATGGGTCTCTTGTGCCTTCATGATGACAGGAACAAAGCAAAAAAGGAAATTACTATTTATAAATAGCATATGATTTATATTGTATTAGCAACAGTACACTTCTTTTCTGTAGGTGATTGCTTTTGTAAAAATGCTAATAGTAACCTGCTAACAGTACCAGTTCTCAGTGGAAGGTTAATATTTTGTGTCTTGGATGGACCTTTTTTAAGATGGGACAGGGAGCATGGATTCAGATCTAGTTTAATTGTTACCTTTTGACTGGAAAGCGAGTGTTAATGGTAACGACCAAAGGTGTCTGGTCATGAGCTTACAAACTAGAGGGAGATCATTATAACATTGCATAGTAGGGATGGTACAGTAATTTAGTATGCACAGGGAGTCAATTGGGGCTGATATAAGCACAGTGATGAGTTGGATTTTGAGCGAAAGCTGAAATATTGAGGATTGAGGGGAGGTTCTAGCTAGTTTTGGTAAGAAGGTCCATTAGAGAGGAGAAGTCTTGTAAGAATGAGTGACAAGGCTGTATTAACCCATGACCTACTGTAGGCTCTTGGGTATTTTGGGCCCCCTCTGGCACTTCAGTCTTTCACCCCACTGCAGCTGATGATTGAGGAGCAGAGTTTATAATTTCCACTTTCAGTATTCACACAGTTTTGTCAAGGTGTGTGTGCAGTGTACATTTTGCCCTTATATAGCAGTGCTGATGAAAATGCCCCATAGATGTGTACAAAACAATCAACGTAATATAATCTAAAATCAATATCTTACCCAGCTCTATTGAGATGTTTACAGCCAGAGAGACAGACCCAACAGAAATATGTATAAAACGAGGTTTAGAAACGTATTTATTTAACTTTTGATATGTATTGTATATCCTGATCATGTGATCGCAAGCAGGAAGTCCCAGAACTTCCTGCTGTCTTGTTGCTTGGCAACAGAGTGTCAAGCCTAGTTTTCGGCTTGACACATGGACCAATGACTTTCTGTCTTTATGTGTTGCTGTCACATGACCTCTCTCTGGGCCCTAATTGGCTAGTGGCCGAATGACAGAACTTAGTTATATTCATCACTCGGTCCCACTTGACCAGTGTCACATGTCTGAACCCGCGGTCATGTGACCATGCATATCAATCTAGTTGCCTGGCAACCAAGCACCTCATGGAGCATATGAAGATAGTGTTATCTCTGGAGAGGAATATAAATTTATTTTGCCATCCTTTCCTACTAAACCCGGTTTTCTATCACTTACCCAAAATTCACAAGTCCTTCACTTCACCCCCGGGACGTCCCATTATTTCTGGTGTTAATTCTCTCACTTCTTTTCTTTCAGCATATGTCGACAGTTACCTTCAGCCTCGTGTCTCTCGTTTGAGGTCACACATCAGGGATACCACCCATTTTTTACAATTGATACAGAATGTGAGGTGGAAACCCAAATATGCTTTTGCCACATTGGACGTTACTGCGCTATATACTAACATTCCCCATACTCTGGGTGTTCAAATTATTCAAGAAATACTAACTATGGATGGTGAGGCAATTCCTTGTCGACGCTATATCCTTTATTCTCTCACACAATTATTTTCTTTTTTCGGACACTTTTTTTTTCTTCAAACCATGGGAACGGCCATGGACTAGATTTGCGCCGAGCTATGCCAACCTATACGTTGGGCATCTATAAGAGACCCATGTGTGGGGAGGCGGGCTCGGTGGCAGGCTGGTCCTCTATGGCCGTTACATAGACAATCTGTTTATTATTTGGGATGGGGATCTTGACACGTTTTCAGAATTTGTTTATTCTCTCAACACCAACACTTATAATTTATGTTTCACTTCTAATTTTAATAAAAAAATACTATTTCCTTTCTAGACATAGCCCTTACTATTGTAAATAACCAGATACATCAAATTTTGTAAAAGAAGTGGGTAATAATGGTAACCTTCACTATAAAAGTGCCCATCTTGTCCCTTGGAAGAAAAATATTCCCAAGGGACAATTAATGATGCTGAGGAGGAACTGTTCCACAATGGATTCCTTTATGTCTCAAGCTGACCTATTATTTAAAGATTTAGAGACAAAGAATATCCCCAATATATATATTACATGATGCATTAAAAGAAGTACTGGCCATTGATGGACACTCTTTACTACTTCCGAAAGCCACTAATATACAAAAAGAAAACAATAGAGAATTGGCTTTTATATCAAAATTTAATAATGAGTCTAAAATTGTCAAATCAATTATAAAATTTAATTATCCTATGTTGAAGAGTGATCCAATTCTGTTAAATATACTTCCTTCTCATCCTGAGTTTATTTTCAGGAAGAACTAATCTCTAAAAACTATGATGGCTACAAGCCAATTGAAAACTGACCATTTGAAATCAAGAAAGGAAAACTGCTGGCTACAGTCGGGGATACAGGGTTTTTTCAAATGTGGGGCCAACAAATGTACAACCTGTCGATATGTATGTAATAAAACTAATGTGGTAGTTTCTCCCATTGATCATAAAATATTTAAGATATCTAGTTTGATAAATTGCAGTACTACTTGGGTTATCTACCATCTTTAATGTGGATGCAAGTTGAATTATGTAGGTAGGACCACGAGAAGTCTAAAACTTAGATTCATGAAGCACTGTAGGAACATCATTAATGGTGTTACCAAACAGTGTTTCCAGACATTTCGCGAATTTTCGTAATAAAGATCCTGAGTCATTGATCATTCTAGGTCTGGGACACATTTATAAAAATTTAAAAGGGGAGGCGATAGATTTACCAGATTGTGCATACAGGACTTTTTCTGGACCTTCCAATTAGATTAATTATATCCAAGTGGATTAAATGAGACTCTAGCGCTAAATGCGATTTTGTGACATATATATCTTTACAGTTCTAGGAAGGTTATCTGTTATTAGTGTTGGTTCCGCTGCTTTAGGTTTATGATTGTGTATTATTATTATTATTATTGTTCATTCATTCATCATTATTATTTATTATATCAATATTTTTATTTATCTTTTGTATTTATTTTTATCTTATTTTATTTAGTATCATTAAAAAATGTTTTCATTTAATCACCTTTTTTCATTCATTATTCACCTTTTATTAGTATACTTTTTTTATATATTCATCCATGTTCATAATTAGTATCCGTTTTTATAATGCAGTTGTGTCAAACACAATTGTCACTAGTTAATCTATAATCATGGTTCATCACAGCATTATTACAATAATACTGTCGCTATAAGGCTGCGATCCCTTGATATAAGTCAGTATGAGTAAGTTTTTTTAAAATAAGAATAATATTTTTATTTGAAAGGGTTTCTTAAATGCCGGTTTGTATCTATTGTAAATTAAGTGACTGGTCAACTGATTTTGTTCCTGTTTTGCGGGCATTAATCCCTGTTGCTTAGCAACAAGATATTAATTGATCTGTGGACAGTCAGAGGTACTAGATAATCCATGAGGTGCTTGGTTGCCAGGCAACTAGGTTGATATGCGTGGTCACATGACCGCGGGTGCGGTCATGTGGGACCTAGTGATGAATATAACTAAGTTCTGTCATTCGGCCACTAGCCAATTAGGGCCCAGAGAGAGGTCATGTGAGCGCAACACATGAAGACAGATAGTCATTGGTCTGTGTGTCGAGCCGAAAATGAGGCTTGACACTCGGTTGCCAAACAACAAGACAGCAGCATGTTCTGTGACTTCCTGCTTCTTGCGATCACATGATCAGGATATATAATAAATACCAAAAGTTAAATAAATAAGTTTCTAAACCTTGTTTTATACATATTTCTTTTGGGACTGTATCTCTCTCTGTATACATCTCAATAGAGCTGGGTAAGATATTGACTTTAGATTATATTACGTTGATTGTTTTGTACACATCTATGGGACATTTTGATCAGCACTGCTATATAAGGGCAAAATGTACACTGCACACATACCTTGACAAAGCTGCCGAAGCAGTGGAACGCGTTGGTGTTAAGTCTGGGACAGCAAATAACGGAGGACTGCCTGGAAATCCACTATTGGAAAGTGTTGTTACCTATAGTGACATTGCTTGGAATATTGCTAATAAGGACCCTGCTATGGTCCATATGACACTGGACGCTACGAATACTGTACCAGCAGAATTCAGCCTAAAAGGACCTCTCAATATCATCTGGAGTGCTAACCTAATGGAGGACTAACCTTTACGGCGTACTGGTAACACGTGCATTTGCAATTATCTCCCTAGGATTGTGGCTCCTCTAATTAATTATTTGCCCAGCATGTTATCATTGTTCTACATCAATTAGCAGTGCTGTACTTGCCCGTTTTTGGAATTCTGTTGCAACATTGTTCTTTTTATTATCAATTCTGTTATTTTTATTAATAAATACTGTGATATTTATCTTACCCAGCTCATAGCACTGATTCATTTATTTATTACCCATCTGTTTGTATTAGGGTCTGACTAGCCCTATTTTTTCAGCTGCTGGTAGTTTGACAGCACATGTCAGCGCCGAATCCCTACCTTGGTAGTTTCGCTTACACACTCAGGGGTAAATGTATGAAGCAGTGATAAGAGTAGAGAAGTGAGCCAGTGGAGAAGTTGCCCATGGCAACCATTCAGCATTGAAGTAACATTTATAATTTGCATACTATAAAATTATACAGAGCAGCTGATTGGTTGCCATGGGCAACTTCTCTACTGGCTCACTTCTCCACTCATCACTGCATCATACATTTACCCCTCAGTTCTTGTGGGGCCCCTAGGTTTAAGCCTAGTCAGCCTTGTGGATAATACGGCCCTGGTGAGTGATAGGTAGTAATCAGAGTAGGCACAGGTCAGATGCAGGTCTAGTAGGGTATGAGATACTCCATGTTGTGACAAGGTCTGACATGTATGACCGTAAGGTGTTGGCGTGATCTTTGAAGGTGAGCAGCCTGAATTGGATTCTGGTGGATATGGAGAGTTAATTTAAGGATTTTAGAGTGGTGTGGAACAAGACAGGAAGTTCAGCCTTGACATGGCATTTAGGATATTTAAGAGCACAGAAATGCAGATTCTCCTGTGACAGAAGCAAAAGACGTTTCAGATCCACAAGCTCTGCGACGTGCTGCTGTTGCAGAGCTTGTGGGGGAAAAAATTGGTGGTGCAGTCTGAGAAACATTATTGAGTCTTGCAATTATTTAAAAGCTTGGAACAAATGAACAGTGGAAGTAACATTTACAGATTCTCCTGGAAGGTAATGGATTTCATTTGTGAAATAGAAATTTGTTGGTGGCGTATATGACTAAAAGGGGTTAAGAATCTTTGCTTCTCACTGGACAGCTTATTTTGAATTGTAACACTACGCTATTAAAAGAATGTAACAGACAAAATGAAGAAGTTACTGATGTAATTTCACAAGGGAGAGAGATAAATTTCTAAAGGAATTAGAGAAACTTTAGGAGTACCAATCGGGTACTTGTTAATGCATCACAACACAAGCCTGATTCAGATGTGGATCGAGATGCTATCGCTAATGCTTACATCAGTGTTTTTCAACCACTGTGCCGTGGCACACTAGTGTGCCCTGAGCAGTCTCCAGGTGTGCCGCCATAGAAGCACAGCCAGGCCTGTCAGTGTTTTGCCACTACTGAGGCCCTGGAACGATCAAAACTGGTGGGTTGAGTGGTTGCAGAGCCAGTTCTAATTTTGGACCCGGGCAGTGTTGGGCTCTTCTGGCTTTCTTAGATGCGCTCATGTGTTACCTATGGAGAAGCTGCGCCATGACATCCTAGGACACGCAACTGCACCATGCATCACCATTATATTTGAATGTGCCTTGGCAATATTTAAATCGTGTTCAGTGTGCCACGAGCTGTAAAAGGTTGAAAATCTCTGGCTTACATAGAAGCAGCAGCGATAGCACTAATATGTTAATACTACAGGGGCAGTCATGTCTCCTGCTTGCATCATTGTTCCGAGCTGCTTCGCAGAATGCAGATTCGGATCATCTGTGACACTACTGGTCGGCTGTATGACCTGTGGGGTTGTGCAAGCTGCCACTGCAGATTCAACCAAGAGGCCAGGAAATCTCAGTTCAATAATCTGTACTTTGTGACATGAGAGGCACCTCCAACCACATCTGTATAAGGCCCCTATTCGTGAAGTATCTCTCCAATATTGTAGATCTCAGGCCATGTCTCTGCACTTTGGATCTCTTATCAGGATACATGGAAATGTACCTAAATAAGGCTCATCTGTTTGGAGTCAATGTAGAGGTAAATGCAAGCCGATTGTAATCACTTGTGCATTGTGTGCATGGAGCTAAATGTGGATATTCACCCATATGGTGAACAGTAACCTATTAAGGTGCACAGGCAGCGCTGATAGGGGGTCTCCCTTTATATTAAGTGCTGTGTGTGGGTTGGCTCCAATCTCTGTGTCTCCCTTGCCATTCTTGGGGGTGAAACACTGTCTGCTCTCCCCTGTGTGTGTGTGGAGTGTCTGTGGTCTCCATTAAGCAATGTCCCGGGACTCTGTGTCAGATGCTGCAGGATCCCATTCCATGTAATCAGGATTGCACTAATTTAGTACAGATTCCAGCAAGTGAGCCTGAGTGGTTATCCTCTAATCAAATCTATGATTTATCAGATTTCAAATAGGGTTGCACAAAATGAATCTGCAACTCAGGCTTTACAGAACTCTGTGGCAGTCTGGCCCAGTTCTGGTATATCAGGGCTCCCCTCTGTATATTCACATAAACGTGCTCTTGCTCAGATCATGCAGGATGATACCGATTCTGATACTGTAGACGGTGACAGGGATGTGTTGCCGGGGGCTTCATCTCTTGCAAAAGGAGTGCAGTTGATGATAGAGGCTATTAGGGATGAGTTGAATATTGCTGATACAACACCCGAGCAGGTTGAGGAGGCTCACTTCACTGAAAATAAGAAAGCCTCGTTAACCTTCCCTGCATCAAAGGAATTAAATGCTATATTTGAAAAGGCTTGGGAAAACCCGGATGAAAAAAACCTCAGATACCTAAAAGGGTTCTGGTAGCATTTCGTTTCCCGGTAGAGGATAGGAAAAAATGGGAAAACCCGCCTATTGTTGACGCGTCAGTATCCAGACACATGAAAAAGGTGGTTTTACCTGTTCCAAGATCTACCGCCTTGAAAGAGCCGGCTGATCGTAAAATTGATAATACACTCAAATCCATGTACACGGCTTCTGGGGCAATCCTACGTCCCACTATTGCCAGTGCTTGGATTGCCAAAGCCATAGTAAAGTGGTCAGGCACGTTACTTGAGTACTTGGATACTATGGAGAAAAGATGAACAGTCACCCCAGTCTGGGGTCAAGAGCGCTCTGGAGCAGGTTTTCATCCAGAAGGTCTCTGTACATTGTTGCATTCATCTTTCCCTCTATCCTGACTAGTCTCCCAGTTCCTGCAGCTGAAAAACATCCCCACAGCATCATGCTGCCACCACCATGCTTCACTGTAGGGATGGTATTGTCCTGGTGATGAGCGGGGCCTGGTTTCCTCCAAATATGACGTCTGCCATTCACGTCAAAGAGTTCAATCTTTGTCTCATCAGACCAGAGAATTTTGTTTCTCATGGTCTGAGAGTCCTTCAGGTGCATTTCGGCAAACTCCAGGCGGGCTACCATGTGCCTTTTACTAAGGAGTGGCTTCCGTCTGGCCACTCTACCATACAGGCCTGATTGGAGGATTGCTGCAGAGATGGTTGTCCTTCTGGAAGGTTCTCCTCTTTCCACAGAGGAATGCTGTAGCTCTGACAGAGTGACCATCGGGGTCTTGGTCACCTCCCTGACTAGGGCCCTTCTCCCCCAATCGCTCAGTTTAGACGGATGGCCAGCTCTAGGAAGAGTCCTGGTGGTTCAGAACGTCTTCCATTTACGGATGCTGGAGGCCACTGTGCTCATTGGGAGCTTCAAAGCAGCAGATATTTTTCTGTACCCTTCCCCAGATTTGTGCTTCGAGACAATCCTGTCTCGTCGGTCTACAGACAATTCCTTTGACTTCATGCTTGGTTTGTGCTCAGACATGCACTGTCAAGTGTGGGACCTTACTGAATATAGACAGGTGTGTGCCTTTCCAAATCATGTCAAATCAACTGAATTTACCACAGGTGTACGTCAATTAAGCTGTAGGAACATCTCAAGGATGATCTGTGGAAACAGGATGCACATGAGCTCAATTTTGAGCTTCATGGCAAAGGCTGTGAATACTTATAATCATGTTATTTGTTAGTTTTTTTATTTTTAATACATTTGCAAAAATCTCAAAAAAACATTTTTCATGTTGTCATTATGGGGTATTGGTGTGTAGAATTTGGAGGAAAAAAAATGAATTTGTATGTAGCGCTGTGAATACAATCCGGATGCACTGTATATGGTTCTGTGCCTTTACATCTCACAAGACCTTTAGTTAGAGATTACCGTTCACAACCAGACAATCAGATTGTGTATACTCTATTATGCACTGTACATCTGGAAAGTTATTGCACACCGCTCATAATACCGATTGTTGCATCTTTAGATACGCCAGCCCTATGAAGTCTATTTATAGCTTACTATGTACGCAATTGAGTGTCTGTGTATGCATCCACTTTCACCGACACGCCTGCCACTCTCCCATAACATACCCATAGGATGGACCATCTCCATGAGTGCACTAAGATGCCTCCCTGTAACTGGCCAGTAACGCTCACTGCATTTTCAATACACGTGTGTGTGTGTGTGTGTGTGTGTGTGTGTGTGTGTGTGTGTGTGTCTGAAATTGTAACTGCAACTTTGGATGGACACAATGGGGCTGCAACTGCAGTAGCAAACATTACTCCACTATGTCTAGCATTGGCAGTGCGTCAACCCCTGAATCAGTCCCTACATGTCTTGCTGATAGTAGTGAAGCTGACGATAGTGCAAATAACTGTCAAAGTCGAAAATATTACACCTACACTCAACACGTGCAAACACCACACAGAGTGGCCTCTGTGCGGGTGCGTACTCACAGTGCGTGCGCATACCGCATGCTGCGTACATTGGCTCACGAGTCTTGTGTATTAGCGCGTGGTTTGAGTAAATACGGTAACATACGCATTCGCATAGAAAAGCCACAAAGCCATATTCAATATTTTATATATATAGTGCATAATTTACACATAGTCTATACACACTTCACCAGCAAGTTCCTGTGTGCATTACGGTAGAAGATGCATGTGTTAATAAAAATCATATTGTCACAAAATAGTAAATCTCTCTTACACACACATTCAAAGGTGATACTTCCAGGAATACAATACAAACAGTGGTTTTTTTTTTAAACATATCAGACTGTCTTGTTTAGGCAGGCATTGTTACCATGGAAAATGGACCTCGGAGAGAGGGAATGTGTAAATACCGTTGTTTGCACCAATTGTTTTAGAGTTGTATATTGAGTCAACAGATACTGGACTGTCATTTTTACACTAGAGGTCAGAGCAAACAAGAACACAATATAACAAACACAAGCCTGACCCTTGTTTTCTTAATACCTTTCAAGATTACCAAAAATGGTGACATTACCGACCAGACATTGATATATGATATATCAAATGTATAACATTTATATTGTCGTACATATAGTTTAAACACATCTAACCCATGGTTTATATATATATATTTCATAACTAATTATGAATAGCAGGAAACTATATATATATATATATATATATATATATATCAATCCAGAAGAAAACAGCGGCACTCGAGGATTTAGTGAAACAAGTAAACTGTATTCAAAAAAAGGTTACAAGAGGCCGACGTTTCGGGGCTTACATGCCCCTTTGTCAAAGTGTATACACCTTGACAAAGGGGCATGTAAGCCCCGAAACGTCGGCCTCTTGTAACCTTTTTTTGAATACAGTTTACTTGTTTCACTAAATCCTCGAGTGCCGCTGTTTTCTTCTGGATTGCTACATCTTCACTTCAGAAGGCACCGGGGTACCCTCACGCCAGCCAGGAGAGTGCCAGTCCCATTTGGGATATTTATATATATATATATATATATATAATACATATCACAAGGATGGTGTCACGATCCGGGTATCTGGACGCCATTTCTTACCCATCAGATGCCTCCTAAGGCTGGCTCAGCGCTCCAGGACCGGATCCCATCTGTTATCCTGATGTGTACATTCCTGTATCCTCTCCTGTCACTCTGGGACGCTGTCACAGTAAACGCCATATTACACCTGGCATGGCGTCTCCCGCGGCCTCCGCCGCCGTCCCTGAACTTCTGCATGCAGAGTGTCTGAGTGGCGATTACGTCAGCCGCGGCCTCCGCTGTGTCCGCGTGGTTGGATGTGCATCTGTCAGCCTGGCGCCTCCTGTCTCCGGTGGCCGGCGCCGCCATTACTGTTTTCATTACCACATGGATTACAAACCAAACTTCCCTCCAAGTGTCTGCATGGGCGCAGCCATCTTGGATTCTGTCAGCTGATCATTTCCACCAATCTGTTCTCAGTATTGATAATCTGCATAATTGCCTAGCCAATCCCTTCCTTGCTGCAGGTATAAATACACTGTGCCTGAGCAAGGAAGGCGTCAGTGCTTTGGTTGTCAAACCTAGTTCCTGTTTGTCTCTCTCCTGTGATTGTCTTCCAGGTTCCAGCTCCTGTCTCAAGACTTCCACCATAGAGACCCGCACCAGCATTCCACCTGCGGTGTAGCCTGACTCTCCAATCCATTGTGGATTCATCTGTTTCCAGCTACAACATTACCTGCTTCCAGCTCAGCTTCCAGCAGAGTACAGCTTCCCTTAAAGGGCCGGTGTCCTTTCTACACTTTACCACTCTCCACCGGTATTATTATTTCTCCGCTCTCAAGTTCTACATTTCAGTTCATATTTCATCGCTCCCAAGTTCATTTATTATTTAACTGGTTCCAGCCAGTATCCACTCCGTGCTAACAACAGTCTGGTTCCAGCCAGTATCCACAGCAGCTGTTTTATCTTCAGCAACCCAGCTTTTCCTGGAACACCAGCTGGCACAATCCTGGGTTATCTCCATTGCTACAGTCGGGCCTGGTAAGGACTTTCCATCTAGAAGATCATAAGAACTATCTCACACTACCAGTGCCCTGTGGCTCCTGCCATCCTGTAGTACCCAGGAACTGTATTTATTCTTTGCTGACTTTTACGTTTTCTTTTACTGCTGCTGTGTTGCGGAGTTGTCATAATAAACATCATTGACTTTTATCCAAGTTGTCGTGGTCACGCCTTCGGGCAGTTATTATTCATGTTACTTACATGTCCAGGGGTCTGATACAACCTCCCAGGTTCCGGTACATCTCAGCCCCTACAACTGAGGCTGCCTCCCGTCAGCTCAGGCCCTCAGTTGTGACAGTAAGCACTGACCTAATGAATCCAGCCGGAGACCAGGATCAAGCGGCCAGGCCGATGCAAGAACTGGCAGCCCGACTAGAACATCAGGAGGCTGCACAGGGCCACATCATCCGCTGTCTCCAGGATCTCTCTACTCGGCTGGATGGGATTCAGACAACTCTCCGTGGATCAGGCGCGTCTGGTGCGTCAACCACAGTGACTCCAGCTATAACCCCACCCACCTTACCCATTTCTGCTCCACGTCTTCATCTTCCAACGCCAGCAAAATTTGACGGATCTCCAAGATTCTGCAGGGGATTTCTCAACCAGTGTGAGATTCAGTTTGAGCTACAACCTGGCAATTTTCCCAGTGACCGTACAAAAATTGCCTACATTATTTCTCTTCTCAGTGGCTCAGCCCTTGATTGGGCATCACCGTTATGGGAGAGGTCCGACACCCTGCTATCTTCCTACACTGCCTTCGTGTCAACATTCAGGCGCATCTTCGACGAGCCAGGCCGGGTAACCTCAGCTTCATCCGAGATTCTCCGTTTACGCCAGGGGTCACGTACTGTAGGACAATATCTGATACAGTTCCAGATCCTGGCATCCGAACTGGCATGGAACGACGAGGCCCTGTATGCTGCATTCTGGCATGGCTTATCTGAGCGTATTAAAGATGAGTTAGCTACCAGAGACTTACCTTCTAAGTTAGATGAGCTAATCTCACTCTGCACGAAAGTTGATTTACGTTTCAGAGAGAGAGCAACTGAGCGTGGAAGATCATCTGCTCCAAAATCTTCTGCTCCTCCTCCTCGTCAACTGTCACCATCTAAAGATGAGCCCATGCAACTTGGCCGTTCCCGTTTAACTCCTGCTGAGCGCCGAAGACGTCTCTCCGAGTTTCTCTGTCTCTATTGTGCAGCTCCGTCTCACACCATTAATGCCTGTCCCAAACGTCCGGGAAACTCCAAATCCTAGCTCGCCAAGGAGAGGGCCGGCTAGGAGTAATGATCTCCTCTCCATCTCCTCAAGATTGTAATCTCCCAGTCTCGCTTCAAGTTGCTCAACGTTATCGGAACGTCATTGCCCTCCTTGATTCCGGAGCAGCTGGGAACTTTATTACCGAAGCCTATGTTAAACGGTGGTCCCTACCCACCGAGAGACTTCCTTCGTCCATTTCTTTAACTGCCGTGGATGGCAGCAAAATTTTTGATGCAGTTATTTCTTTAAGGACTCTACCAGTTCGTCTGAGAGTGGGAGTTCTTCATTCCGAACTTATTTCTTTTTTAGTGATTCCAAGAGCCACACATCCTGTGGTCCTGGGCCTTCCATGGCTCCGTCTTCACAATCCTACAATTGATTGGACGACTACGCAAATCCTGGCATGGGGTTCCTCCTGTGCTGAGACATGTTTGTTTAAAGTATTGCCTGTCTGTTCTTCCTCCCCCAGGTCGTCTGATGTTCCACCTCCTCCATATCAAGATTTCACGGATGTGTTCAGTAAAGCTTCTGCTGATATCCTTCCTCCTCATAGAGAATGGGACTGTCCGATTGATCTCGTTCCAGGGAAGGTTCCACCTCGAGGCCGAACTTATCCGTTGTCTCTGCCTGAGACGCATTCTATGGAGGAATATATTAAAGAGAACCTAGCAAAGGGGTTCATTCGACCTTCTTCTTCTCCAGCCGGCGCAGGCTTCTTTTTTGTAAAAAAGAAAGATGGTGGTCTGCGGCCGTGCATCGACTACAGAGGTTTGAACGACATTACCATCAAGAACCGTTATCCTTTACCCCTGATTACTGAGCTCTTTGACAGAGTTAGCGGAGCTACCATCTTTACAAAGCTGGACTTGCGAGGTGCATACAATCTCATCCGGATCCGTGAGGGTGACGAGTGGAAGACCGCCTTTAACACCCGTGACGGACATTATGAGTACCTCGTCATGCCCTTCGGATTGAGCAATGCTCCAGCTGTCTTCCAGCATTTTGTCAATGAGATCTTCAGAGACATTCTATACCGTCATGTCGTGGTCTATCTAGACGATATCCTCATTTTTGCCAACGATTTAGAGGAACATCGTTTTTGGGTTAAAGAGGTTCTGTCCCGTCTCCGTGTCAATCATCTCTATTGCAAATTAGAAAAATGCGTCTTTGAAGTCAAGTCCATTCCGTTTCTAGGGTACATTGTGTCCGGTTCCGGACTAGAGATGGATCCTGAGAAACTACAAGCAATCCAAAATTGGCCGGTACCCTTAACCCTCAAAGGGGTCCAGAGGTTCTTAGGGTTCGCCAACTATTACCGAAAGTTTATACGAGACTTTTCCACCATTGTGGCGCCTATTACTGCTTTCACTAAGAAGGGTGCTAACCCGTCCAAGTGGTCTGAAGAAGCCATGCAAGCATTTCATCTTTTAAAACAACGGTTCATCTCTGCGCCTGTTCTGAAACAGCCTGACATCGACTCTCCTTTCATCTTAGAGGTGGATGCCTCCTCCGTTGGAGTAGGAGCGGTGTTATCTCAGAGGGCTAAAGATGGCCATTTACACCCTTGCAGTTTCTTCTCCCGGAAGTTCTCCCCAGCTGAGCGCAACTATGCCATTGGCGACCAGGAGTTGCTAGCCATCAAGCTCGCTCTAGAAGAGTGGAGGTATCTGTTGGAGGGAGCTTCTCATTCAATCACCATACTTACAGACCACAAGAACCTTTTATACCTGAAGGGCGCACAATGTCTCAACCCTCATCAGGCCAGATGGGCACTTTTCTTTTCCAGGTTCGACTTTAAACTCCAGTTCTGTCCGGGCTCTCAGAATCGCAAGGCCGATGCCCTTTCCCGCTCATGGGAGCAAGAAAATGAGTCAGAGTCTTCAGACAAGCATCCTATTATAAATCCGTTGGCATTCTCCACGGTAGGGATGGACTCTACGCCCCCATCAGGGAAAAGTTTTGTGAAGCCGATGCTAAGGAAGAAGCTCATGCATTGGGCCCATGCTTCCCGTTTTGCCGGACATACAGGTATCCAAAAAACCCTGGAGTTTATCTCTAGGTCCTATTGGTGACCAACTCTGAAAAAGGACGTCTTGGAGTTTATTGCATCTTGCCCAAAGTGTGCCCAACATAAAGTATCCCGCCAGTCGCCTGCGGGGCAACTGGTTCCACTATCCGTTCCCCGTCGACCATGGACCCACTTGTCGATGGATTTCATTACAGACTTACCCATGTGCAACAAGTTCAATACCATCTGGGTGGTAGTTGACCGGTTCACCAAGATGGCACACTTCATTCCTCTCACCGGTCTTCCGTCAGCTTCCAAGTTGGCTCAAGTATTCATACAAGAGATCTTCCGACTCCACGGTCTTCCTGAAGAAATTATCTCAGATCGAGGAGTTCAATTCACAGCCAAATTCTGGCGAAGTTTATGTCAAGTCCTCCAAGTCAAGCTAAAGTTTTCCACGGCTTACCATCCTCAGACCAATGGTCAAACCGAGAGGGTGAATCAGGACTTGGAGGCCTTCCTCCGCATCTATGTGTCCTCCTCTCAAGATGACTGGGTTCAATTACTTCCCTGGGCCGAGTTCTGTCATAACAACCAGTATCATTCTTCATCTGCTTCAACACCATTCTTCACTAACTTTGGATTCCACCCTAAAGTCCCTGAGTTCCAACCGCTTCCAGCAACTTCTGTTCCCGCAGTGGATATCACCTTGCATCAGTTTGCCAATATCTGGAAGAGCGTACGATCAGCTCTGCTCAAGGCATCGTTCAGGTACAAGAAGTTTGCGGATAAGAAGCGTCGAGCAGTTCCTGCTCTCAAGGTGGGTGATCGGGTATGGTTATCCACGAAGAATTTGAGGTTAAGAGTTCCCAGTATGAAGTTTGCACCTCGCTATATCGGTCCTTTCAAGATTGAACAAGTCATCAATCCTGTTGCTTACAGACTCCAGTTGCCTCCCTTCTTAAAAATACCCAGGACATTCCATGTTTCCCTGTTGAAACCGCTGATCTTGAATCGGTTTCATTCCTCACTTCCTCCAACTCCGAAAGTCCAAACTCAACGAGGCGTTGAGTATGAAGTGGCCAAGATCCTGGACTCACGTCACCGTTACGGTCAACTACAATATCTTATTGACTGGAAGGGTTATGGTCCTGAGGAACGTTCATGGACCAATGCTTCTGATGTCCATGCTCCTGCCTTGGTCCGGAGATTCCATTCCAAGTTTCCTCAAAAGCCAAAGAAGTGTCCTGGGGCCACTCCTAAAGGGGGGGGGTGCTGTCACGATCCGGGTATCTGGACGCCATTTCTTACCCATCAGATGCCTCCTAAGGCTGGCTCAGCGCTCCAGGACCGGATCCCATCTGTTATCCTGATGTGTACATTCCTGTATCCTCTCCTGTCACTCTGGGACGCTGTCACAGTAAACGCCATATTACACCTGGCATGGCGTCTCCCGCGGCCTCCGCCGCCGTCCCTGAACTTCTGCATGCAGAGTGTCTGAGTGGCGATTACGTCAGCCGCGGCCTCCGCTGTGTCCGCGTGGTTGGATGTGCATCTGTCAGCCTGGCGCCTCCTGTCTCCGGTGGCCGGCGCCGCCATTACTGTTTTCATTACCACATGGATTACAAACCAAACTTCCCTCCAAGTGTCTGCATGGGCGCAGCCATCTTGGATTCTGTCAGCTGATCATTTCCACCAATCTGTTCTCAGTATTGATAATCTGCATAATTGCCTAGCCAATCCCTTCCTTGCTGCAGGTATAAATACACTGTGCCTGAGCAAGGAAGGCGTCAGTGCTTTGGTTGTCAAACCTAGTTCCTGTTTGTCTCTCTCCTGTGATTGTCTTCCAGGTTCCAGCTCCTGTCTCAAGACTTCCACCATAGAGACCCGCACCAGCATTCCACCTGCGGTGTAGCCTGACTCTCCAATCCATTGTGGATTCATCTGTTTCCAGCTACAACATTACCTGCTTCCAGCTCAGCTTCCAGCAGAGTACAGCTTCCCTTAAAGGGCCGGTGTCCTTTCTACACTTTACCACTCTCCACCGGTATTATTATTTCTCCGCTCTCAAGTTCTACATTTCAGTTCATATTTCATCGCACCCAAGTTCATTTATTATTTAACTGGTTCCAGCCAGTATCCACTCCGTGCTAACAACAGTCTGGTTCCAGCCAGTATCCACAGCAGCTGTTTTATCTTCAGCAACCCAGCTTTTCCTGGAACACCAGCTGGCACAATCCTGGGTTATCTCCATTGCTACAGTCGGGCCTGGTAAGGACTTTCCATCTAGAAGATCATAAGAACTATCTCACACTACCAGTGCCCTGTGGCTCCTGCCATCCTGTAGTACCCAGGAACTGTATTTATTCTTTGCTGACTTTTACGTTTTCTTTTACTGCTGCTGTGTTGCGGAGTTGTCATAATAAACATCATTGACTTTTATCCAAGTTGTCGTGGTCACGCCTTCGGGCAGTTATTATTCATGTTACTTACATGTCCAGGGGTCTGATACAACCTCCCAGGTTCCGGTACATCTCAGCCCCTACAACTGAGGCTGCCTCCCGTCAGCTCAGGCCCTCAGTTGTGACAGATGGTAATGAATAAATATATCATGTGTGGGATCATATTGTTCAGGGTCACATAAGCAGCAGTAATCCGGTGGGTGTGAGGATATTGTCTCATATTGCTGCAATAAGTTATTAGCAATACCGGATTCATGTATGATAATTTGGTGGGTTTAACTGGTCTCGGGGCGGGAACTCAGATGTAAACAACAGTAATCACATCTCAGGACTTACTCATCGCCCACCGGTTGAGCTGACCAATGATCCCCAGTACACTGGATATGTCCCACCCCCGGACCAATGGAAGAAGAGCTTACATTTCCCATTGTATTGTTTTTGGAACCATTGTTTAAAAGAGGCTTCCTGGCCAGGCTCAGGGTTAATTCTCTGAAGGTCATCTTGCTAAGACAGACTGAGTCCTGGGTACAGGAGCGCTTGCGAACAAACGTATGTATTTATTGGTTGTAGCTCCTCTCTGTGATATTGTTGTATTTCTGTGTATATCCCATTTAGTAAATATTTGCTGCTGCGTTGGACCACAACATAACATATACAACTGGTGTCGCATTCCATTCTTGTTTGGGTATAGAAGTGTATTCAGCCACACGTGTCACTGCATAGTGCGCATAGCGTGTCAGCGTGCATACGCTACGTGCATTCACGTCATAGGGGTATTATCTGCATTCAGCGGCCGCAGCGGCCCGCACAATAGTATTATAAGGTACTGCTTTTCCCTGTAAGTTAAACAAACTTAACATAACCATAAAATTAATAAATATTTAATGCTTGATGCAGAGTTTAACAAAAATCAAAGATGTGCTCCCACATTTAACGCACAAAAATAAATATTATTTGATTGAATTGCTTACTTATCATACTCATCAGGTGCATGATATACCTGGAAACAGGGCCATAGAGAGATAGCCTGGGCCCCTGTAAAGCAGAGGGCATGGCCTAATAAGAGGAGTGGCCTTGTCCCCTTTTTAAAAGCTGCTTATGCACTGTGGAGTCCTGCTGACCAACATAGAAGGGCACAGATCTGGGGAAGGGGGGGGGGGGGGGGGGGGGGCACTATCAGTGCGACTGCTAACCCCTCTGCAGGCAGAGGAGACTGCTGCACTCAATGGCAGCCTCCTACCTAGACCCACCACAGCCCAGCACGCAGCAAGTGTATGCTGGGTTGGAAAGAGAGGCTGCTGGTTGACCGGTAAGAAGGGGGGGGCATGGACCAGGGCCCCTCCAACAAACCTGAGCCCAGGTAATTAGTACCCACTCCCCCTCTCAGGCCCATAATGTGTAACAAAATAAAAAATATGTTTTGCATGTACAGCCAATGCTGCAGAATAAAAAACATAAACTCAATGAGATGGTGATAGAATTGCCCTACGGGTGCCTGACTAATCAAACAATTTGCGTTCACCTTGGAGGACAACATCTCTGCAAACATGAGGAGGACATACAAACGCTATACAGATGGTTACTTTTGAAATTTTTCCCATGGACCTATTGCTGTAAGACAGCAATGTTAGCCACTGTGCCACCACTAGATGCAGAGACTGATTTGACACTGAATAGGTTTCCGTAAACACATTAATAAGATCCCCAATGACATCACTAGGCGTTTATATAATTACAATGGCAAAGTAGTATTTTACTAATTTATAGTTATATTAGGGTAAGTTGGCTGTCCAGACATATTTAATTGTTCAAATCTCTCTTGTACTAATACGTGTTTTCATGTTCATGATTGCAAAAATTCCTTAAGATTAACAACAACCATATGCATTTTAGATGGAATTGTTTAATCACAGATCCAATCATCATTAAGTCAAGCTGTACTTTTTTCATTGCAAGGAAATTTCCCACGCCTTAGCATCTGCTAGCCCTGAACTTAGCAATTTTTCTGCTGTTACTTTTTAAAGTAAAAGTAAAACCTGCAAGTGCCCGATACAGAGATGTACACACATGCATTCATAGATCCATTTTCACTTGCTGTGATACTGCGAAAATATGCTAATGACTCAGCTGCCATCTTGTGCTTAAAGACATACACTGCCGGCATCTCACATCCACCACTTATGTACTAAAACGGAAACGTCACAAACATCAGACTTCTGAGTACGTCTATGCTGTCTCTAACAAGGCAGCCGAGGGCTATTTAGCTATGGGCAAATTCACATTGCTTGATTTCTCTGACGTCCTAGTGGATGCTGGGTACTCCGTAAGGACCATGGGGAATAGACGGGCTCCGCAGGAGACTGGGCACTTTAAAAGAAAGATTAGGTACTATCTGGTGTGCACTGGCTCCTCCCTCTATGCCCCTCCTCCAGACCTCAGTTAGAATCTGTGCCCGGCCAGAGCTGGATGCACTTAGTGGACTCTCCTGAGTTCACTAAAAAAGAAAGTATTTGTTAGGTTTTTTATTTTCAGTGAGATCTGCTGGCAACAGACTCACTGCTACGTGGGACTGAGGGGAGAGAAGCGAACCTACCTGCTTGCAGCTAGCTTGTGCTTCTAAGGCTACTGGACACCATTAGCTCCAGAGGGATCGAACACAGGGCCCGACCTCGATCGTCCGTTCCCGGAGCCGCGCCGCCGTCCCCCTTGCAGAGCCAGAAGACGGAAGATTCCGGAGAAAATCGGCGTCTGAAGACTCCGGTCTTCAATAAGGTAGCGCACAGCACTGCAGCTGTGCGCCATTGCTCCCACAGCACACCACACGCTCCGGTCACTGGTGGGTGCAGGGCGCCCTGGGCTGCAATTAGTATACCTTAAGTGGCAAAATGCACATAATACAGTTCTAAACTGTATATGTGCCTAATCCCCCGCCATAATTATTATTAAAAAAGCGGGAGAAGCCCGCCGCTGAAGGGGCGGGGCTATCTTCCTCAGCACAGCCAGCGCCATTTTCTCTTCACAGCTCCGCTGGAAGGACGCTCCCCAGGCTCTCCCCTGCAGTATACACTACGGAAAGGGTAAAAAAGAGAGGGGGGGCACATAAATTTAGGCGCAAAATTGTGATATAAGCAGCTATTGGGGGAAAATTCACTTTGTGTATAGTGTAAATCCCTCTGTTATATAGCGCTCTGGTGTGTGCTGGCATACTCTCTCTCTGTCTCCCCAAAGGACTTTGTGGGGTCCTGTCCTCAGTCAGAGCATTCCCTGTGTGTGTGTGCGGTGTGTCGGTACGGCTGTGTCGACATGTTTGAGGAGGACGCTTACGTGGAGGCGGAGCAGGTGCCGATAAGTGTGATGTTGCCCCCTGCGGTGCCGACACCAGAGTGGATGGATATGTGGAAGGTATTAACCGACAGTGTCAACTCCTTGCATAAAAGGTTCGATGACGCAGCTTTGGGACAGCCGGCATCTCAGCCCGCGCCTGCCAGGCATCTCAGAGGCCATCAGGGGCTCAAAAACGCCCGCTACCTCAGATGGCAGACACAGATGTCGACACGGAGTCTGACTCCAGTGTCGACTAGGATGAGACAAATGTACAATCCACAAGGGCCATCCGATGCATGATTACGGCAATGAAAAATGTGTTGCACATTTCTGACATTAACCCGGTTACCACAAAAAAGGGTATTATGTTTGGGGAGAAAAAGCAGCCAGTGACTTTTCCCCCATCTGATGAGTTAAATGAATTGTGTGAAGAAGCGTGGGGTTCCCCAGATAAGAAACTAGTGATTTCTAAGCGGTTACTAATGGCGTACCCTTTCCCGTCAACGGATGGGTTTACGCTGGGAGACATCCCCTAGGGTGGACAAGGCGCTCACACGCTTATCAAAAAAGGTGGCACTGCCGTTTTAGGATACGGCCGCCTTAAAGGAGCCTGCAGATAGAAAGCAGGAGGCTATCCTGAAGTCTGTGTATACACACTCAGGTACTATACTGAGACCTGCTATTGCTTCAGCGTGCATGTGTAGTGCTGCAGCAGCATGGTCTGATTCCCTGTCAGATAACATTGATTCCCTTGACAGGGACACTATTTTGCTAACCATAGAGCATATTAAAGACGTAGTCTTATATATGAGGGATGCACAGAGGGACATTTGCCGGCTGGCATCTAGAATTAATGCAATGTCCATTTCTGCCAGGAGAGTATTATGGACTCGGCAGTGGACAGGTGATGCTGATTCTAAAAGGCACATGGAGGTTTTGCCTTATAAGGGTGAGGAATTGTTTGGGGACGGTCTCTCGGACCTCGTATCCACAGCAACAGCTGGGAAGTCGACTTTTTTACCTCAGGTTCCCTCACAGCCTAAGAAAGCACCGTATTATCAAGTACAGTCCTTTCGGCCTCAGAAAGGCAAACGGGTCAGAGGCGCGTCCTTTCTGCCCAGAGGCAGGGGTAGAGGGAAAAAGCTGCACCAGACAGCCAGTTCCCAGGTACAAAAATCCTCCCCTGCTTCCACTAAGTCCACCGTATGACGCTGGGGCTCCACAAGTGGAGCCAGGTGCGGTGGAGGCCCGTCTCTGGAACTTCAGCGACCAGTGGGTTCGCTCACAGGTGGATCTCTGGGTTCTACAAGTGGTATCTCAGGGATACAAGCTGGAGTTCGAGACGTCTCCCCCTCGCCGTTACCTCAAATCAGCCTTGCCAGCTACTCCCAAGGAAAGGGAGGTAGTACTGGCGGCAATTCACAAGCTGTACCTCCAGCAGGTGATAATCAAAGTTCCCCTCCTTCAACAGGGACGGGGTTACTATTCCACAATGTTTGTGGTACCGAAACCAGACGGTTCGGTGAGACCCATTCTAAATTTAAAATCCTTGAACACTTATATAAGGAAGTTCAAGTTCAAAATGGAATCGCTCAGGGCGGTTATTGCAAGCCTGGAAGAGGGGGATTATATGGTATCACTGGACATCAAGGATGCTTACCTACATGTCCCCATTTACCCACCTCACCAGGAGTACCTCCGATTTGTGGTACAGGACTGCCATTACCAATTCCAGACGTTGCCGTTTGGTCTGTCCACAGCACCGAGGGTATTTACCAAGGTAATGGCCGAAATGATGATACTCCTTCGAAAGAAGGGAGTTATAATTATCCCGTACTTGGACGATCTCCTTATAAAGGCGAGGTCCAAGGAGCAGTTGTTGGTCGGAGTAGCACTATCTCAGGAAGTGCTACAACAGCACGGCTGGATTCTGAATATCCCAAAGTCGCAGCTGGTTCCTACGACGCGTCTGCTGTTCTTGGGTATGATTCTGGACACAGAACAAAAGAAGGTGTTTCTCCCGGAGGAGAAGGCCAGGGAGTTGTCATCTCTGGTCAGAGACCTCCTGAAACCAAAACAGGTGTCGGTGCATCACTGCACGCGAGTCCTGGGAAAGATGGTAGCTTCTTACGAAGCAATTCCCTCCGGCAGGTTCCATGCAAGGATCTTTCAGTGGGATCTGTTAGACAAGTGGTCCGGATCGCATCTTCAGATGCATCGGTTGATCACCCTGTCCCCGAGGGCCAGGGTGTCTCTGCTGTGGTGGCTGCAGAGTGCTCATCTTCTCGAGGGCCGCAGATTCGGCATTCAGGACTGGGACCTGGTGACCACGGATGCAAGCCTCCGAGGTTGGGGGGCAGTCACTCAGGGAAGAAACTTCCAAGGACAATGGTCGAGTCAGGAGACTTCCCTACACATAAATATTCTGGAACTAAGGGCCATTTACAATGCCCTAAGTCAAGCAAAACCCCTGCTTCAAAACCAGCCGGTGCTGATTCAGTCAGACAACATCACGGCGGTCGCCCATGTAAACCGACAGGGCGGCACAAGAAGCAGGATGGCAATGGCAGAAGCCACAAGGATTCTCCGATGGGCGGAGAATCACATGATAGCACTGTCAGCAGTGTTCATTCCGGGAGTGGACAACTGGGAAGCAGACTTCCTCAGCAGGCACGACCTCCACCCGGGAGAGTGGGGACTTCATCCAGAAGTCTTCCAGCCGATTGTAAATCGTTGGGAAAGGCCACAGGTGGACATGATGGCGTCCCGCCTCAACAAAAAGCTAAAAAGATATTGCGCCAGGTCAAGGGACCCTCAGGCGATAGCTGTGGACGCTCTAGTGACACCGTGGGTGTACCAATCGGTTTATGTGTTCCCTCCTCTTCCTCTCATACCAAAGGTACTGAGGATAATAAGAAAGAGAGGAGTAAGAACTATACTCATCGTTCCGGATTGGCCAAGAAGAACTTGGTACCCGGAACTACAAGATATGATCTCAGAGGACCCTTGGCCTCTGCCGCTCCGACAGGACCTGCTGCAGCAGGGGCCCTGTCTGTTCCAAGACTTACCGCGGCTGCGTTTGACGGCATGGCGGTTGAACGCCGGATCCTGATGGAAAAGGGCATTCCGGTTGAAGTCATTCCTACGCTGATAAAAGCTAGGAAGGATGTGACAGCAAAACATTATCACCGCATATGGCGAAAATATGTTGCTTGGTGTGAGGCTATGAAGGCCCCAACAGAGGAATTTCAGCTGGGTCGATTTCTGCACTTCCTACAGTCAGGAGTGACTATGGGCCTCAAATTGGGATCCATAAAAGTCCAGATTTCGGCCCTGTCTATTTTCTTTCAAAAAGAACTGGCTTCACTGCCTGAAGTTCAGACGTTTGTCAAGGGAGTGCTGCATATTCAGCCCCCTTTTGTGCCTCCTGTGGCACCTTGGGATCTCAACGTTGTGTTGGTTTTCCTAAAATCACATTGGTTTGAGCCACTTCAGACCGTGGAGCTAAAATATCTCACGTGGAAAGTGGTCATGCTATTGGCTTTAGCTTCGGCTAGGCGTGTGTCAAAATTGGCGGCTTTGTCATGTAAAAGCCCCTATCTGATCTTCCATATGGACAGGGCAGAATTAAGGACTCGTCCCCAATTTCTCCCTAAGGTGGTATCAGCGTTTCATTTGAACCAACCTATTGTGGTGCCTGCGGCTACTCTGGACTTGGAGGATTCCAAGTTGCTGGACGTAGTCCGGGCCCTGAAAATCTATGTTTCCAGGACGGCTAGAGTCAGAAAAACTGACTCGCTGTTTATCCTGCATGCACCCAACAAGCTGGGTGCTCCTGCTTCTAAGCAGACTATTGCTCGCTGGATCTGTAGCACGATTCAGCAGGCTCATTCTGCGGCTGGACTGCCGCATCCTAAATCAGTAAAAGCCCATTCCACGAGGAAGGTGGGCTCGTCTTGGGCGGCTGCCCGAGGGGTCTCGGCTTTACAACTTTGCCGAGCTGCTACCTGGTCGGGATCAAACACGTTTGCAAAATTCTACAAGTTTGATACCCTGGCTGAGGAGGACCTTGAGTTTGCTCATTCGGTGCTGCAGAGTCATCCGCACTCTCCCGCCCGTTTGGGAGCTTTGGTATAATCCCCATGGTCCTTACGGAGTACCCAGCATCCACTAGGACGTCAGAGAAAATAAGAATTTACTCACCGGTAATTCTATTTCTCGTAGTCCGTAGTGGATGCTGGGAGCCCGTCCCAAGTGCGGACTTCTGCAATACTTGTATATAGTTATTGCTTAACTATAGGGTTATTGTTCTGAGCCATCTGTTGAATGAGGCTCAGCTGTTATTCATACTGTTAACTGGGTATGGTTATCACAAGTTGTACGGTGTGATTGGTGTGGCTGGTATGAGTCTTACCCTGGATTCCAAATCCTTTCCTAGTAATGTCAGCTCTTCCGGGCACAGTTTCCTTAACTGAGGTCTGGAGGAGGGGCATAGAGGGAGGAGCCAGTGCACACCAGATAGTACCTAATCTTTCTTTTAAAGTGCCCAGTCTCCTGCGGAGCCCGTCTATTCCCCATGGTCCTTACGGAGTACCCAGCATCCACTACGGACTACGAGAAATAGAATTACCGGTGAGTAAATTCTTATTTTTGGCACTACCAGAAAACAGTCCCAACACACCTGCGTTTCTCTAGCCAACCCCTGCAACCTCCCTAAACACTGACTACCTGTCACCACTTTTCCAGTAAAGCCTCTGTCCGTGCAAAATTTCAATTCAATCACTGTATGTGTGCGTGTGAATTAGGCCCTATATCCCAAGGAGGAGATCATTTATATATAACTATAAATGTAGAATATACATAAAATAATTTTATAGATAAAGATTTGTATAATAAGTAATAAATAACTGTGGTTACATTTATGTTAACATTTAATATATTTTATGATAATGAAAACAGATACACAAATTATGGTAAGATGATGGAAATGTTAGTAAATGGACTGCTAGGATCTTAGGGGGTCATTCCGACCCGTCGCACGCTGCAATTTTTCGCAGCTGTGCGAATGGGTCAGAACTGCGCATGCACGTCGCCTGGCGACGGCCATTGCCGTACAGTGACGAAATGGACAAAGAAAGCGTTCGCTGCGGCGAACGCTAGAAGATTGACAGGAAGAGGCCGGTCGGGGGTGTCTACTCACCGTTTTGAAGGCGTGTCCAGCCGTCTCCAGGGAGGGATCCTGACGTCAGCTCCGGACAAGATCATCGCAGCGTGTAAGTCCTGAGCTGTGCAGAAACTGCACAAACTTTTGTTTGTGCAGCTCTCTGCACAGCGGTTTTCAGCCCTGCACAGCGATTACCCCTGCCCTGTAGGCGGTGACTACCTGATCGCAGCAGTGCTAAAAGTAGCCTGCTAGCATTCAGGTCAGAATCACCCCCTCAGTTCCAGACTCAATTCAATGAAATGCAAGGGAGTCAGATGCCGTTGCAGTCGCGTGAAAATGCTGCCAGCAGCACCTCTAATTGCTCCCCTCGCAGTGGCCAATCTACATTTTTGGGGCCCTGAAGCTTGAACTGTTATGGAGGCCCCTTCGCAACTATCAACAATAGGGCAACATCCAACAAGGTCCAAAGGCCATTGCAAGGACCTCCAGGCCCAAATGGCGGAGAACAAGATGGTGGGATGGAATCAATAATCACCCTACAGAACCCCCTCTTCATTAATCACCTCATGGCACTTTCTGCAGCGGGGTACACAGGTATTCCACAGGGAGTAACATCGGTGTGCAGAGTTGGATCTTGATCCAAGGCACCAACAGGCTAAATATCCCCGCCTCCAGGCACTGGAGCTCAGTTTGTAAGTTGGTGCCTGCAGTGCAGGCAGCTAACAGGGAGGGCTGTGGTAAGAGCTTTTCTGACAAGAAAGAAGACTTCAAGGGCCGCAGCACAGGCACTTAATGCTATATGTTATACTGACATATCGTGCTCCGGCTCCCTCACCTCCCCCAGCGGCGCTGTATACTCCCGCGCCCTGGTTGCCGGATACTTACAATGGTCTCATCAGGCACACATACTGCTGCTGCTCTCCTGGATCGCGTGGCCGCACGATAGGGAGGAGGTAAGAGGGTCCCCCAGGCGGGACCCGCCGAAATCGCGGTCTCCGGAGACGGACCACACCGCTGTCATGGACACTGGCCGTGCAGGGACCCCACTATATCCACCAGGGCAAGGAGTACAGGTCGGATTTACTAAAATCCATTTATTACAGGCTCCATAGTACCCGGTGGTGAAGTCCAGCAGAGGGGATAAGGCTCTGACCTGTAGCCCCAGGCCCAGGCGCCATCTACAGCAGATGTTCCCGCCCTGGCGCCTCATCTCTCTCCCTCACTCCCTGTCTTCGTTTGAGTGCCATTACACAGAGCTGCACTGATTCTGGGACTGCTGGGCAATGTCTCCTCTGTAAAGCCGCCTGCCTCATCAGCGCTGTGCATTTACAAGACACTTAAGTATTCTACATGTCGTTTAGACAGTGTTAGTTAAGAACAAGTTCATAACTATAGGGATATTTAGTACAAGTATCCTGTGATATACATCCAGTATTTACTGTGCATTGTTATATCTGTATACATACATAGCTTTACTTAGTATTGCTAGTCCAGTGCAGTTTTATTGTTGTTTGTAATAATTTTTGCATTGTACATGTGACTGTGTGTGCCAATAGCTGCTGTGGGGTTCCTATTTCGTGTATCTCACACATATGGTATCCCTGTATTCTGTACCCTGACGGGGGCTAAGTGCATCAGGATCCTATATATATATATAGTGTTTCACAGGATATACGGTTTGGTATTTTTCTCTGTGTATTTCAGTCAGCTTATACTACTTAAATTCTCTGTTTGTGATCTGCATTGCAATCACACGCCACAGGTTTTTTTTTAATCCGGTACTGTGTCTGGCTATATTGTACTGTTATGCCTTAGAGCTACATTCTCCAATAATGTCTGCGTCACAGGGCGGGAGATCTGTGGCTGATCCTGCGTCATGCAGTGATGACGCCGCAGATTTATCTGAGGAAAATATTCCAGCTGAGGTTCCAGGTACTGGGGGTTCTGTACCCCTCGGTCAGCCTGCAGCATCGGTGGCACACCAAGACCCACCTTGGGCTGCTTTTTCTAATTTACTGACTATGCTAGTATGCTAGTATAATATGAATAGATTAATGCAGAATACAGGTTAAACCCGATGGGCAGTTTGCCTCTTTGAAACCTCACTGACTATGTAACAGGGCTGGGTACTGGTATAACTGGGTATGCACTGTAAACCGGGCTGGGTACCGGTATAACTGGTAACACACTGTGAACCGGGCTGGGTACCGGTATAACTGGTAGCGCACTGTGAACCGGGCTGGGTACCGGTATAAATGGTAGCGCACTGTGAACCGGGCTGGGTACCGGTATAAATGGTAGCGCACAGTGAACCGGGCTGGGTAGCGATGTAACTGGTAATGCACTGTGAACCAGGCTAGGTACCGGTATAACTGGTAGCGCTCTGAGAACAGGGCTGGGTACTGGTATAACTGGGTATGCACTGTAAACCAGGCTGGGTACCGGTATAACTGGTAACGCAACTGTAATCCAGTTTGGTACCGGATATAACTGGTAACGCAACTGTAATTCGGGCTGCTACCGGATATAACTGGTAACACAACTGTTATCCGGTCTGGGTAGCAAAAGAGCAGAGGTTTACAGGCGCTACGTTAATTAGTGTTACCTCTTAGGGAGCTCAGCTACTAAGCTCACACTGAGCTGTGTGACTCAAGGAACTGGCAGCTTCTGAAACACAGGTCTCTCTACTTATACCTCTTGGTCCTTGGTGAATAGAGTCAGATGATTCAGAGAGTCTCAGGCTGGCACAGGATTGGATAGCTCATGGTCAGGTGATCAGACCCTGTCACATCAGTACTCCAGGTTAGGCTCTGATGCGGAGTGAGGCCTAGCAGGCCCGGAAAAACACTGAAGCCTGAACTTCAAAAAATGAACAGAGGATGCTGACTTTTAGGCCTAAACTCCAAAGGGCTGAACACAGTAAAGAATCAAATGCTGCACACAGCTGATTACTCAGAGGAATTTCTGTTCAGTTGGCTAATCAAGAGTAAGTAACATAGATTTGCAGTCCTCATGCTGAACCATACTTGCCTACCTGACCCTCTCCATGAGGGAGAAAATGCTCTGCACCTGGACTTTCCTGGTGATGTATGATTGCCATCACCTGTGGTGAGCTAGTTAATTGATAAGAAAGGTGTTTCACCACAGGTGATAGCAATCATACATTACCAGGAAAGTCCAGGAACAGAGCATTTTCTCCCTCATGGAGAGGGTCAGGTAGGCAAGTATGTGCTGAACTGAAGCAAATGTAGGTTACAGGATATGCTGAGGTAAGCCACAGAATATGATAAATACAGTCGGGATCATGACACTGTATTCAACACCATTGCCCCAGTACTTCTCCAAGACAGACTATCCCAGCTGAGTGCCCCTTAGTTCATCTGCAGGTGAGTCACTGATTTCCTGACACAGGAAGCAGTATGTGAGGCTGGGTCAGTTAGTCTCGGAGTCCCGGATCATCAGCACTGAAGCCCCACAAGGCTGTGTGCACTCTCCTCTGCTCTTCTTACACTACTCTAACAGTTGCACCTCTAGCCACTCATCAGTCAAACTCTTGAAGTTTGCAGATGACACAACCCTAATTGGATTAATCTCCTTACTGTATGTCACCAAGGAGTGTAATAATAATGAGAACTGTACAGAACTGTCCACAACTGTTATCCAGAAGGTGGTCCAATTACTACTAATTATTGTTTAAATAACTACAGATGTCAGTATATGAACCGCAAAAATCTTAATCTATGAGCCACCAAAGGATGAGATGTGTTCAAATAATAAATCCAGTATGATTGTACCACAAACAGGACATATACAATACTCAAAGCTTACGCAGTAATTATAAAGTTTGGTAGTCTTGGCCGCTGCTCTCATAAATCCATACACTTTACACTTCTCAACCGCAGTGCCCACATGGTTTAAGAAGTTTGTGCACATTAAGTAGCTTGTGTGTATTGCACACAGATTTGCAGCATGCCTATGTAGGGAGACATTGCCATTTGTTATGCTTAAAAAAAAAAATAATAATCTAGCATGTCTATATCACGGATGTCTTAAGAGGTCAGTGGGCCCAAGTTCTGAATAGAATTAATCTACATTTCTAGATCTTGTCATACATAGTAACATAGTTGGTGAGGTTGAAAAAAGGCAAGTTGTCCATCGAGTTCAACCTGAATTATATTATATTCCCTATTCTATTTTGGTTAAAGGCTATATCCTCGGATATCTTTTTCTGTTAGAAATTTATCGAACTTATTTTTAAACGCATTGACTGAGTCCGCCATTACAACCTTCCCTGGCAGAGAATTCCATATTCGTATTGCCCTTACAGTGAAGAATCCCTTCCTGCGCTTAGTAGGAAATTTCCTCTCCTCAAGCCTTAGTGGGTGTCTGCTAAAGCTTGAGGAGAGGAAATTTCCCTATAATGATTTCCATATCACAGATAAATAAATTGATCTATTGCTTTATTGCAAATAATTTCTATTGTTATGATTATAAGGTACATTGGATTTGATTATGCATCAAAAAAACATAAACTGAACACAAAATACATTTTACAAATGCTTATAAATCTAAAACCATAGCATCTGACATCTGGGTACACTACGCTGTGTTGTGACCTTTATGCAGGCTGAACACTTTTACAATTAAGGATGATACAACAGGGAAGGACTTATCTATGGTGTAGATCAGACTTGTGCAAAAATCTTTGTAGGATTGATTACCTGAAAATGAATATAGTAAGCTGGTTGTCTCGCTATAAGGTAGAAGAGTTGATTAAATATTATGCTGCAGAATTTTTGCCTTTTATTCCTCAAAAGAGTCACATCACAACTAAAAGCTTGGTGGGATTATTTTGTTCAATGTTTCATTTTGGAATGTTCTGTAACATTGCTTCCAAATGAGTAACAATTGTTGGCAAAACCATTCTCCATCTGCTTAGCAGACGGTGTTAACATGTTCAGTGCTAGAGATGAGTGAGATTTTCTTGCATGTCAAGTCTCCCTGTCAAGGAAGCCGATACCTGCATAACAACTTATAATTGTACTGCCTGTTTCACTGAGCTGACCGTTACAGCGTGATTGTGAGGCTCATATTTATTGCACTCATCTCAAGGTCCAAAGACTGCATTCAATTCCACTCCAGGTTTCCTTTAAAGAAGCAGAGAATCCAATATTTTTTTTGTTCAATAAACTCGTTCCCGCCACCTCCCCAACTGGCAAAACTGTGGGGACTACATTACCAAGACCCCCGCAGTGTGTGTGTGTGTGTGTGTGTGAGTGTGTGTGTGTGTGTGTGTGTGTGTGTGTGTGTGAACTTTATTGATGTGTGTAGTTTGTTGATGAGCCTGAAGATTGCATGTAAACTCCTGCAGGTACACATCATTACACATCTATAATGTCTCCATGCAGACTCCTGCCACTGTAACAAGAATATACTGCAGACACCAATGCAACTGAGTTTCTTCAATATGACATGGGCCTGGGTTACAGCATCTCAGGATATTCCAGAATGATACTTGTGTTGTTTCGTTAGGGTCATGGACAGGGATGGAGTTACATAAATCATAACTGGTATTTTTGGGTATGTATCCTTTATCACCATCATTGTTGCCCACCGTGGGCATAATAATAAGATTTTACTCACCGGTAAATCTATTTCTCGTAGTCCGTAGTGGATGCTGGGAACTCCGAAAGGACCATGGGGAATAGCGGCTCCGCAGGAGACTGGGCACAACTAAAGAAAGCTTTTAGGTCACCTGGTGTGCACTGGCTCCTCCCACTATGACCCTCCTCCAAGCCTCAGTTAGGACACTGTGCCCGGACGAGCTGACATAATAAGGAAGGATTTTGAATCCCGGGTAAGACTCATACCAGCCACACCAATCACACCGTATAACTCGTGATACTATACCCAGTTTAACAGTATGAAAACAACTGAGCCTCTCAACAGATGGCTCAACAATAACCCTTTAGTTAACAATAACTATGTACAAGTATTGCAGACAATCCGCACTTGGGATGGGCGCCCAGCATCCACTACGGACTACGAGAAATAGATTTACCGGTGAGTAAAATCTTATTTTCTCTGACGTCCTAGTGGATGCTGGGAACTCCGAAAGGACCATGGGGATTATACCAAAGCTCCCAAACGGGCGGGAGAGTGCGGATGACTCTGCAGCACCGAATGAGGGAACTCAAGGTCCTCCACAGCCAGGGTATCAAATTTGTAGAATTTTGCAAACGTGTTTGCCCCTGACCAAGTAGCTGCTCGGCAAAGTTGTAAAGCCGAGACCCCTCGGGCAGCCGCCCAAGATGAGCCCACCTTCCTTGTGGAATGGGCTTTTACTGATTTAGGATGCGGCAGTCCAGCCGCAGAATGCGCCTGCTGAATTGTGCTACAAATCCAGCGAGCAATAGTCTGCTTAGAAGCAGGAGCACCCAGTTTGTTGGGTGCATACAGGATAAATAGCGAGTCAGTTTTCCTGACTCTAGCCGTCCTGGAAACATAAATTTTCAAGGCCCTGACTACGTCCAGTAACTTGGAATCCTCCAAGTCCCTAGTAGCCGCAGGCACCAAAATAGGTTGGTTCAAGTGAAAAGCTGATACCACCTTAGGGAGAAACTGGGGACGAGTCCTTAATTCCGCCCTATCCATATGGAAAATCAGATAAGGGCTTTTACATGACAAAGCTGCCAATTCTGACACACGCCTGGCTGAAGCCAAGGCCAATAACATGACCACTTTCCACGTGAGATATTTTAGATCCACGGTTTCAAGTGGCTCAAACCAATGTGATTTTAAGAAACTCAACACCACGTTGAGATCCCAAGGTGCCACTGGAGGCACAAACGGGGGCTGAATATGCAGCACTCCTTTCACAAACGTCTGAACTTCAGGTAGTGAAGCTAGTTCTTTCTGGAAGAAAATCGACAGAGCCGAGATCTGTACCTTAATGGAGCCTAATTTCAGGCCCATAGTCACTCCTGCTTGTAGGAAATGCAGAAATCGACCTAGTTGAAATTCCTCTGTTGGGGCCTTTTTGGCCTCACACCAAGCAACATATTTCCGCCATATGCGGTGATAATGCTTTGCAGTTACATCTTTATTGGCTTTAATCAGCGTAGGAATGACTTCCTCCGGAATGCCCTTTTCCTTCAGGATCCGGCGTTCAACCGCCATGCCGTCAAACGCAGCCGCGGTAAGTCTTGGAACAGACAGGGCCCCTGCTGCAGCAGGTCCTGTCTGAGCGGCAGAGGCCATGGGTCCTCTGAGATCATCTCTTGAAGTTCCGGGTACCACGCTCGTCTTGGCCAAACCGGAACCACGAGTATTGTTCTTACACCTCGTTTTCTTATTATTCTCAGTACCCTTGGTATGAGAGGCAGAGGAGGGAACACATAAACTAACTGGTACACCCACGGTGTCACTAGAGCGTCCACAGCTATCGCCTGATGGTCCCTTGACCTGGCGCAATATCTCTCTAGTTTTTTGTTTAGGCGGGACGCCATCATGTCCACCTGTGGCCGTTCCCATCGATTTACAATCACCGTGAAGACTTCTGGATGAAGTCCCCACTCTCCCGGGTGGAGGTCGTGCCTGCTGAGAAAGTCTGCTTCCCAGTTGTCCACTCCCGGAATGAACACTGCTGACAGTGCTAGTACGTGATTTTCCGCCCATCGGAGAATCCTTGTGGCTTCTGCCATTGCCATCCTGCTTCTTGTGCCGCCCTGTCGATTTACATGGGCGACTGCCGTGATGTTGTCTGACTGGATCAGTACCGGCTGGTGTAGAAGCAGGGATTTTGCCTGACTTAGGGCATTGTAAATGGCCCTTAGTTCCAGAATATTTATGTGTAGGGAAGTCTCCTGACTCGACCATAGTCCTTGGAAGTTTCTTCCCTGTGTGACTGACCCCCAGCCTCGAAGGCTGGCCTCCGTGGTCACCAGGATCCAGTCCTGTATGCCGAATCTGCGGCCCTCTAGAAGATGAGCACTCTGCAGCCACCACAGCAGAGACACCCTGGTTCTTGAGACAGGGTTATTAGGCGATGCATCTGAAGATGCGATCCGGACCATTGGTCCAACAGGTCCCACTGAAAGATTCTGGCATGGAACCTGCCGAAAGGAATTGCTTCGTAAGAAGCCACCATCTTTCCCAGGACCCGCGTGCAGTGATGCACCGATACCTGTTTTTTTTGGAATATTCAGAATCCAACCGTGCTGGTGTAGCACCTCCTGAGATAGTGCTACTCCCACCAACAACTGCTCCTTGGACCTCGCCTTTATTAGGAGATCGTCCAAGTACGGGATAATTAAAACTCCCTTTCTTCGAAGGAGTATCATCATTTCCGCCATTACCTTGGTAAACACCCTCGGTGCCGTGGAGAGTCCAAACGGCAGCGTCTGGAATTGGTAATGGCAATCCTGTACCACAAATCTGAGGTACTCATGGTGAGGATAGTAAATGGGGACATGCAGGTAAGCATCCTTGATGTCCAGGGATACCATGTAATCCCCCTCGTCCAGGCTTGCAATAACCGCCCTGAGCAATTCCATCTTGAACTTGAATTTTTTTTATGTATGTGTTCAAGGATTTCAAATTTAAAATGGGTCTCACCGAACCGTCCGGTTTCGGTACCACAAACAGTGTGGAATAGTAACCCCGTCCTTGTTGAAGTAGGGGCACCTTGATTATCACCTGCTGGGAATACAGCTTGTGAATTGCCGCTAGCACAGCCTCCCTGTCTGAAGGAGTAATCGGCAAGGCAGATTTTAGGAACCGGTGGGGTGGAGACGCCTCGAATTCCAGTTTGTACCCTTGAGATACTATTTGCAGGATCCAGGGATCCACCTGTGAGTGAGCCCACTGATCGCTGAAATTTTTGAGGCGGCCCCCCACCGTGCCTGGCTCCGCCTGTGGAGCCCCACCGTCATGCGGCGGACTTGGAAGAAGCGGGGGAGGACTTTTGCTCCTGGGAACCTGCTGTTTGTTGCAGCCTTTTTCCCCTACCTCTGCCTCTGGACAGAAAGGACCCGCCTTTTCCACGCCTGTTTTTCTGAGTCCGAAAGGACTGTACCTGATAAAACGGCGCCTTTTTAGGCTGTGAGGGAACATGGGGTAAAAATGCTGACTTCCCAGCAGTTGCTGTGGAAACTAGGTCCGAGAGACCATCCCCAAATAACCCCTCACCCTTATAAGGCAAAACTTCCATGTGCCTTTTTGAATCTGCATCCCCTGTCCACTGGCGAGTCCATAAGCCTCTCCTAGCAGAAATGGACAATGCACTTATTTTAGATGCCAGCCGGCAGATCTCCCTCTGTGCATCTCTCATGTATAAGACTGAGTCTTTTATATGCTCTATGGTTAGCAGAATAGTGTCCCTGTCTAGGGTGTCAATATTTTCTGACAGGGAATCTGACCACGCAGCGGCAGCACTGCACATCCATGCTGACGCAATAGCTGGTCTAAGTATAATGCCTGAGTGTGTATATACAGACTTCAGGATCGCCTCCTGCTTTCTATCAGCAGGTTCCTTGAGGGCGGCCGTATCCGGAGACGGTAGTGCCACCTTTTTAGACAAACGTGTGAGCGCTTTATCCACCCTAGGGGGTGTCTCCCAACGTGACCTATCCTCTGGCGGAAAGGGAACGCCATTAGTAACTTCTTAGAGATTACCAATCTTTTATCAGGGAAAGCCCACGCTTCTTCACACACTTCATTTAATTCTTCTGATGGGGGAAAAACTACGGGTAGTTTTTTCTCCCCAAACATAATACCCTTTTTAGTGGTACCTGGGTTTATATCAGAAATTTGTAACACCTCTTTCATTGCTTCAATCATGCAACGAATGGCCTTAGTGGACATTAGACTAGACTCATCGTCGTCGACACTGGTGTCAGTATCCGTGTCGACATCCGCGTCTGCCATCTGAGGTAGCGGGCGTTTTAGAGCCCCCGATGGCCTTTGAGACGCCTGGACAGGCACGAGCTGAGAAGCCGGCTGTCCCGCATTTGGCATGTCGTCAAATTTTTTGTGTAAGGAGTCGACACGTGCACGCAATTCCTTCCATAAGTCCATCCACTCAGGTGTCTGCCCCGCAGGGGGTGACATCCCTTCTATAGGCATCTGCTCCGCCTCCACATCATTATCCTCATCAAACATGTCGACACAGCCGTACCGACACACCGCACACACACAGGGAATGCTCTAACAGAGGACAGGACCCACAAAAGCCCTTTGGGGAGACAGAGTGAGAGTATGCCAGCACACACCAGAGCGCTATATAATGCAGGGACTAACTGAATTATGTCCCCTATAGCTGCTGTTATATATACTGCGCCTAAATTTAGTGCCCCCCCTCTCTTTTTTACCCTTTTCTGTAGTGTAGACTGCAGGGGAGAGCCAGGGAGCTTCCTTCCAGCGGAGCTGTGAGGGAGAAATGGCGCCAGTGTGCTGAAGGAGATAGCTCCGCCCCTTTTTCGCGGACTATTCTCCCGCTTTTTTATGGATTCTGGCAGGGGTAATTATCACATGTATAGCCTCTGGGGCTATATATTGTGGTATTTTTGCCAGCCAAGGTGTTTTTATTGCTGCTCAGGGCGCCCCCCCCCTAGCGCCCTGCACCCTCAGTGACCGGAGTGTGAAGTGTGTATGAGGAGCAATGGCGCACAGCTGCAGTGCTGTGCGCTACCTTGGTGAAGACTGATGTCTTCTGCCGCCGATTTTCCGGACCTCTTCTTGCTTCTGGCTCTGTAAGGGGGATGGCGGCGCGGCTCCGGGACCGAACACCAAGGCCAGTTCCATGCGGTCGATCCCTCTGGAGCTAATGGTGTCCAGTAGCCTAAGAAGCCCAAGCTAGCTGCAAGCAGGTAGGTTCGCTTCTTCTCCCCTTAGTCCCTCACTGCAGTGAGCCTGTTGCCAGCAGGTCTCACTGTAAAATAAAAAACCTAATTATATACTTTCTTTTTAGAAGCTCAGGAGAGCCCCTAGTGTGCATCCAACCTCGGCCGGGCACAAAATCTAACTGAGGCTTGGAGGAGGGTCATAGTGGGAGGAGCCAGTGCACACCAGGTGACCTAAAAGCTTTCTTTAGTTGTGCCCAGTCTCCTGCGGAGCCGCTATTCCCCATGGTCCTTTCGGAGTTCCCAGCATCCACTAGGACGTCAGAGAAAATATGATTCCAGGAAGAGGGCAAAACCCTGCATCACTAATCCCCAAAGCACAATTGGGGGGAATGACACAGCAAGCCCCCACTCTATTTACAGGAGAGCATAATGGTCTGGTGAATGTTCAGAATAGGTTGGCATTGTAATCTGCACCCATCCCATAGGGACAGCACCCCCTGCAGCAGAATATGGTAGCTATACCCTATACTTTTCATCCCCCACCTAGATAACTCTTCTACTTCATGTAATCCTGTTTAGCATTATATATACTCACCAGTTTAATGCTCATAAGTTATAATTTCTTATTAAGAATCATTTGTTTCTTGCAGAAGCATTGCTTCACAGGTAAAGAGCCGCCACTGCTGCCCCTTAGCACACTCTATTATTAGTGGTTTGACAGGTATGTATACATTTTGGCTACGTGTACTGTATTTTGGAAAAAGGCAAAAAAATGAATCCCCCTTCTTCCATAAAATTCTGTATTTGCCCCTAGTCGATAGTCCATAGCACAGATGGTCTTTCTTAAGGCTGTTGTCACTGCTCCACCTTCTGACAGAGGCTCTCCCTGAATCCCACCAGGGAAGAAGAAAAGATAAGTGTGACGCAGAAGGGGAGCATGTGTCTCTTAAGTAGTTTCCTCCCAATTTATATATACATATATTGAGTGAGAGAAAGAGATATTGGCTATAGTTAACTAGTAGTTATATCATTTGGAACACAGAAATACATCGCCATACACAGTATATAGTTTATATGACTTCTCCAACCAAGGTGTTTGGCATGTATTAAAGTTTCTACTTTTGCCATGCATTGAAAAAAGAACTTGTCATTGCCTTGTAGTGTTGTGGAACCCTCCCTCTGATGAACATCTGCAACAGGAAAAGTTCACTGTATAAGGGAATTCACATAATTGTGTCAGGGGAGAAAAAAATCCTCCCTAAACATTAAAGTAAAATAGTGATATATTCTGCAGTATGTACAATATTGCACACACCCATGTATGAGCATTACGTATATCTTTCATAATGATGAAGTTTTGTAAGGGTGGAAAAGAGGATAAAGTTTAAATGAAGTCTTTTAAAACTAAAGGTTGCTGGAGCATCCTAGAACTTTAAAGTATCAACAGATATCAATCAAGACTAATGTAGAATGACTTTGCGGTAATGTAATGTTTACTTTTTTCATTCTAGCATGACTCACATGGGAATTTTGTCACCGCTCAGACACATTGCCTAAAAGTGTCATTCACTTGAGCCTCTACAGACCTTTATAATGGCAGAGAAGGATGGGTATATTCAATTGAAGTCGGAATTGCCGTCAAGTCGGAAAGACGGCAGTTTCCGACTTTTATTGATCGAATCAGGATTCAACCTGTTCAATGGAGCTGCCATTTTTCCGACTTGTCAGCAATTCAGACTTGTCTGAAAACACGTGGATCGGCGGATTGGTCGCGGATCCACATGTTTTGTCGGATTAGCAGCCAATTCCGACAGTTTTTTGGCCTGTTTTCGACAGTGCTGATCTGACTTTAAAAAAAAGTCGGATCAGCCTTGTCGAAAAACGGGCAAAACCTGTCGGAAATGACCGCTAGTTGAATACTGCACTGTCGGATCTTCGCCGTCGGAGAGGATCTGACATGGATTAAATAGACCTAAAAGCCTGAATCTTAGCTGTTCCCATTTGGTCGGTAACTAGTATTGTTAATGTGCTAATTATACAGCAATCTAATGGGGCCATAAGGATCTGATCACTGGCCAGTCATATCTGTACTTAAAGATCCATATTGTATAGTGATACTATAGGTACAGGTACTCTGTCTCCACTCTTATCTCTCTCCTGTATGATCCCGAATAAGTGATCATGAAAGGTATTAGAATGATGATTCTCGCATATCCTACAGCTGCCCATACTATCAGAACCTGTCTTTATTCGTCCAACATATTAAAAGATAGGATTGGTTTCCTATATGACCACATGTGGCTTGTTAGTGAGGTAAATTTCTGATCACACCAACTGAGTTTAACATAATTCCAAATTTGACAATGAAATTGTAATTTGTGTGTCCAGCCCTAGCAGATAAAGGTATTACACCAACTTACCTTTTATCTAATATGAGTTTTCAAATTGGTTGTAACTATATTATATAATCAGGAACCAAGAGGGACATTGGGCCAGATGTACTAAGCCTTGAAAAGTGATACATTTCACACTCGTTATTGCTTGTGGATTCAAGTGGTTTTAGAGAGAAATCTGATGGTCTTGACTTATATGGAGTCTACCTATGCAGTCTATCAAATTTGCCAATACATTCAGTCTCTGATTTTCCTTTTACCTGCAGCAACCTGCATCAATTTCTTAGATGATAAGAAAGAATAAGGGGCTGTTTCAGAGTCTCACTGTGCTACGACTGCTTTAACGTTTTTTGCCGTAGTCACGTCTGCGACTTTATGCATAAAGTCGCAGACGTGACTACGGCAAAAGACGTTAAAGCAGTCGTAGCACATGCTTGATCCCATAGTCAGATTTTGCTGTGCCAATCACTCACGTTGGACACCATACTGCACCTGCAATATGGCTGGGGCAAGTTTTGATGGTGCTTCCTATGGTGGTCTGTAAAGATACTCCAAGTGGGTGTCTCAGTTCTTGCACAGTCAGACACACACATGCACGAATCACCAGAAAGTATCCACAGCAGCCCTTTTCCAAGTGATTTTTACAGCTGTCGCCAGGGCCGACGGAGATGTGAGTATAATTAAATCCGTGCAGGGTGTGTGGGCCCCCTGGATGCCACACACCTTGCACCCATTATAGATACGCCAGTGTATGTATATTAAACGTTCACTGCTAAACTCTGTGCAGAAAATATTAATTGTTTGGGCGCCTATTGTTTTTGTGTGCTGAAAAAAAGTGTCATTTGGGGACACTTCGCACATTTCTGCTCACCACCTCCGGAGGCTGCAAGCAGCAGAAACAATTTAACAGCTGCTGGCGGGTGCACACAGGTGCGAGGGGAGGCGATAACAATTGAATTGCCCCCATTGTGATAAAAACACAATGAGAATGTTTATGCCCTTTTGAGAGACAAGTAGGGGGCACACAGCAGTGGGAGAGAACGGGATGTGAAATAATCAGGAAAGGCTTTTGCCTTTTAATGACTGGACCTATTAGTTCCACTGGTGGCTCTTTGACACCGTTTGTGTAGCCATTTGTTTTCAGTGAAGGTAGGTGATGTTACAGGTCTAGTACAGATGTACAAAAGAGTGAAGAGTAATGTATGTCCCCGTAAATTACCAACTTGTTTCATGCAATTCATTTTTTTCTGCTCATTTTAGACCCATATCTGGCCAATATTTATTAAGCCTTGGAGAGTGATAAATTGCACGGTGATAAAGTACCAGCCAATCCGCTCCTAACCTAAAATGACCATTAGGAGCTGATTGGTTGGTACTTTTTCACCGTGCAATTTATCACTGTCCAAGGCTTGATACATCTGCGCCTCTGTGTTGAGCTACACTCACCTAGGAATTGCAGGTTTTTCTTTTTCTTTAATATACTGCATCAAACTACTCGGTAACTCTAATAATTGTCATGAATAACTCATGAATAATGCTGCCCATACACCTAAAGATTTATTGTCAGATCTGGACAGTTGGAATGAAAACCTGGTAATGGATGAGGGCAAATGACAGTTAGCCATTTGCTCATAAATGTCATAAAACTGACAAAAACAGACGTGGATTTAACCAATTTGTCTGATTGACCATGTTTGTCTGTTTTCCAGTGTTTGGGAGCAAATGGTCAATTGTCATTTGCTCTCATCCATTACCAGCTTTTCATTCCAACCAGCCAGATATGACAATAAATCTGTAGGTGTATGGCCATCTTAACATATATGAACAATAAATTAAACACTCTTTTATTCTTTGAACTGGATTCATTTATGAAAGCTGTAAACCACAAGATTTCCTGCAGACTATTATCAACAGTATGTGATCTACAATTCAAAATATCACACTACCCCAATCACGTGGTTTTCTGATACAGCTTCTAGACATGGTGCTTGGACGTGCAGAGATAAAATGAGATGATTAGTTAAAGGTTTATGTACTTGATTGGTGAGAAACATCCTGCTAATTCACAGATACGTCTTACAGTAGAAAATGTCCACTCCTTGGCAGCACTGTAGCACATAAAGATGAAAATGAATGCAGTCATATATTTAAATACATTCCCATGGAAAGGGCCATCTTGTGCTATGAAGACATTTTAATATAGTTCAGCATCCTACCATAGACAAAACCTATCAGATATGTTTCCCATGTAGAACTTCACTGGTCTCCTAAAAAGTTTGTCTCTATAATTATAGAACATTAAATTGTTGGCTCCTCGTGGCTAGTTATTGGGCCAGCAAGTGAGTATACTGCACCTTCTACTCTGCTCCACATAAAACCTATATCTGAACAGAATTTGTCTCAAGAGTGAGGGAAGCTGACATCTCGTACCATCCCTCAAGACATTTCTGCTGGAGACTAGGTGATGCTATGTGGTTGAGCATGACTAACAAATACTAGATATACCTAATAAATATTTAATTAGAAATATCCTTGAAGATTTATCTCGATATGCAGTCTGGAATGCTTAGGAAGCAATAGGGAGAAACAATATGGAGAAATTACTTAGTACGGCCTTCACTAGACAAAAAGAGACCTCATTCAACATTTAAACACTCAGATTTGGAAAGTGTGTGTTTCGCACCAGACCACGTCTTTAACGAAGGCACTCAACCTCTTGACCTCTCTGAGAGACCAACTCAATGCAATCCTTTTACAAAATAAAATGAAAAATAATAAACTGTATACCTAAACTTTTATGAAAAAAAATGCAAATCAGACTGCATATTAGCAAGAAGACACGTTTCAGCACACAACGCATACATATTGTGTCTCCCTATTGCTGCCATCACAACAACAAAAATCCGCAAAGTCTCCTTATATATGATCCTCAGAAAATCAATGACGAATGAGGATCATTTTATATTAAGGTTATTCTAAAAGGATCAAAATTCTTCATTGATTTTCTGAGGATTATATTTTAGGAGACCCTGTGGATTTTTAATGATATGCTGTAGTAAAAAGTTGACCATAATAATGTTGATGTTCACAATGTCGATAGTTATTATTTCAACATCGCTAAATGTCGATAGGAAACATTACGACATTCTCAGAGTGTCAACAGGTGAAATGAGGACATCACCAGAATATTGACATTAGGGTTAGGCTGTGGGTGGGAGGGTATAATCTTAGGCCTGGGAGTGGGGTTGGGGGGGGGCAGGTTAGGCATTAGAGCTGGGGCAGATATACTCCCCGGAACACTGGAAGATCAGAGGTTTGACCCAGCAATAGAGATCACATGACCATCGTGACCCGGACACCGCTGGCACCAAGTTCCTGTTACAGGGCAGAGTTTATACTGTAGAGCAGCCGTGGCCAACGCGTGGCTCTTGAGCCGCATGCAGCTCTTTCTTTATTCAAATGTGGCTCCCAACACTCAAAGTCACCTGACCACAACAGATCCTGGAAACCGGTGCACTCCAGCCAGACACACAGCAGCACTACGGCGACTGAAAACTGAGGGAGCCAGATGCTGGGCTGTAGTGACATATGAGGGTGGGCTGGAGTGACTCAGAAGGATCCTAGCAGGAGAGACATAATGGGGGAGCTGACTGGAGTGATAAAGGAGGGTGCTGGCAGGTGTGACACATGGGGGAGCTGGCTGGAGTGACACAGGAGGGTGCTGACTGGAGTGACACATTGAGGAGCTGAAGTGTATTATATGAATATGGCTGTTTCAATATATGTTATGTGGATCTGGATTTTTAACTATTTTATGTGGAAGTGTCTTTCAATGTATTTTATGTTGGATCTGGTTTTAAAATGTATTTTATGTGGATCTGGCATTTTCATTGTATTTTATACCAGGGGTGTGGCCTAGAAGGCATAAGGCCACACCCCATTTTTGCACACGCACCTTCAGCTTGATGTCAGCTCTTTGACATACCTAACAAGATTTTTTGGCTCTTTGTCTCTGACTGGTTGGCCACCCCTGCTGTAGAGTGCATCATCCACTGTGTGACAGTTATTCCGTGCTTACACTGCCCGCTGTGTAAACTCATGGTTCTAAAGAGGTGCAGTAACAAGGGTGTACAAAAACCCCATGCGTAAAGAGCTGTACTTTAGATCATGGAATTGGTATACTTTACATCCAACAACAGCTGGAAAGCTACAGTTAAACTGTGTAGTATGTTGTAATTTTTATGCTGAAACTGTGGAAAACAAAGCATTGCAGTGTTTATATCATGATTCCATATTTTATTACTCACTTGTGGTTACTGATTTATCACAGCAATCCCTCAACAGATTTGCCTCTTATGAAAGGATTTATGTTATGTATTTATGTACTGCGTAACTATATACTATAACCCCCACACTTTATTTTACAGTGTGCCATTCTAGGTACTATGCCATTTAAACACATTCGTTTGATTAAAGGCCATATTAGCAGTTGATATATAGTAAAGAAACACAAACATGTATCTAAACTGACCTTCCACGTTATGACTAACTCAGCTTAAAGGCAAATCCCAGTGTGAAATAGCATAGAAGGCTGATCTTGTTACACATATTTCAGACACGCCAAAGTGGCAGACAATGATACTCCTCCTGCATGTGATTTCACCTTCTGGGGCTGGAAACCCCAAAAGGGTGGGTGAAGTGGAATTTAAAGATACTCCCATATCAAATGAGAAAAATGTCTGACTTTATGTCCTTATTGCTTGGGTTGTGGGAACGGGTGTTATGTATACTGTAACCTATGTCTAACAGGAGACCTGATGCTGTACATGGAATCAAAATTGTGGCCCTCATTCCGAGTTGATCGCTCGCAAGGCGAATGTAGCAGAGTTACACACGCTAAGCCGCCGCCTACTGGGAGTGAATCTTAGCTTCTTAAAATTGCGACCGACGTACGCGCAATATTGCGATTACAAACGAGTTAGCAGTTTCTGAGTAGCTCCAGACTTACTCTGCCTGTGCGATCATTTCAGTGCTTGTCGTTCCTGGTTGACGTCACAAACACACCCAGCGTTCGCCCAGGCACTCCCACCGTTTCACCGGCCACTCCTGCGTTTTTTCCGGAAACGGTAGCGTTTTCAGCCACACGCCCCTGAAACGCCGTGTTTCCGCCCAGTAACACCCATTTCCTGTCAATCACATTACGATCGCCGGAGCGAAGAAAAAGCCGTGAGTAAAAATACTTTCATCATAGTAAAGTTACTTGGCGCAGTCGCAGTGCGAACATTGCGCATGCGTACTAAGCGGATTTTCACTGCGATGCGATGAAAAATACCGAGCGAACAACTCGGAATGAGGGCCTGTGTACTAATACAAAATTGTATAAGTATATATATATATATATATATATATATATATATATATATAACACACACATACAGTATATATAAAATTACAGTTTATTTATAAGGCGCCACAAGGGATTCGCAGCGCCATACATACAGCACACATTTGAACAGTACAGGGTATACAGAACTTCAGGGCCGTAACTAGGTGTGTGCCTGGGAGGCCGTGCACACAGAGCACATGCGCTGTGGGCGCACCTTCAGGCAGCTCATTATCACCACACCGCTATCTGCAGCGCTGCCCACTGTCATGTATGTAGTGGTACGCTCGGCTCCTTCTCTGCCGAGCACACCACTACATACAAGACAGTAGGCAGCGCTGCAGCTTACCCCTGTATACTCTGCCCCCTCCTGGCTTACCCTGTCTCCAGCAGCACAGGCATGTGGCATCATCCTGTGGGTGGGGAGACGGAAGTGGCGCTTTGTTCCTCAGTTCGGATATAAATCTGTGCAGGCGGGTAGCCGTGAATATCGCAGCATTCATGTATGTACAGAATGATGAGTGGTATAATAATGAGACAGCTTGTGTCTATACCTGTCATTGCATTTCACCTAACAGAGCTTTCCTGCCAAGTGCCTCTATGCTGTATCTTGTAGAGCTCATAGTTAAATTGGTTCTGGTATGAATGGTCGACAGTCATTAGGTCGTCCACTATTGGTTGACATTGGCGTGGTCGACACCTGAAAATTTCGACATAAGGTTTTTTTTAACCTTTTTTGGTGTCGTTTTCTGTGTAAAGTGATGGGGAACCCCAATTAGTGCACCGTGTCCCCTCGCATGGCTCACTTCGCAGGTTACCGTTCCCAATCGTCCACGTGGATCGTAAAGTATGGAAAAGTTCCACAAAAGAAAAAAATGTTAAAAACTCATGTCGACCTTTTCATGTGTCGACCTTTCATGTGTCAACCATGTGTCCATGTCAATGTTGACCAATAGTGGTCGACCTAATGACTGTCGACCATAACATGGTCGACCATCCAAACGCATACCGTTAAATGTGGTGATTGTAAATATTGGGTGTGGTATGCAAGGTCGACCACACTTATGTTGACAGTGTCTAGGTCGACCACTATTGGTCGACAGTAAGTAGTAGGTTGACATGGTTTCTAGGTCGACAGGGACTCTAGGCCGACATGTACTAAGTCGACATGACAGAAGATCAACGTGAGTTGTTGCCCTTTTTTGGGTGTCGTTTTCTCCGTAGAGTGACTGGGATCCTCAATTAGTGCACTGTGTCCTCTTGCATGGCTCACTTCGCTCGCCATGCTTCGGGCAAGGTTCCTCGCTGCGCTTGGCACAGGTTACCGTTCCCAATTGTAGTCCATGTGGATCGTAAAGTATGAAAAAGTTCAAAAAATAAACAAAAAAACTGGAAAAACTCATGTCGACCTAGAGTCCCTGTCGATATAGAAACCATGTCGACCTGCTTACTGTTGACAAGTAGTGGTCGACCTAGACAGTGGCACCAATACTCTCTCTGGCACAAGGCACCAAAATGTTTAGTTTACGGCACTGCAGAGTTTAATATTACAGAACTGAAAAACTAAAAACAGAGCACAAATAACAATTAGCCCCACAGTTCTCAGTATACAATACAGCCGGGATGTAAGGAAGCAAAGGAGTAATCAGCATTCCACCAGGGGCGGGCAGCCATTGGAAGGGATGAACGGTTATGAATGAGAGGAGATCCGTGAGAGCTGTAATTGAAGTGCGAGAGAAGAGGGCTGTGAGTACAGGAAGGAAGAGGACCCTGCTCCAAGGAGCTTACAAAATAATTAGATGTGGGAGACAGGCAAGTGATATGCAGGGGCGTGGAGAGCGATGCTGGGCCCTGATAATGAATGGGGGTGTGGCGTAAAAAGGGGGGTTTTCATGTCCCCTAAAAATGATCAAATATGCACGCTCCACAGTGGTGCCATTCTAATCAGGGAGGGGTGGCGGCAAGGGGGGCATGTGCTTTCTACGTTGCTTGTTGGAAGAGAATCCCTCCTCAGCTGATGCCATCTTCCCAGTGATATTTGGGAAGCTGGCACATGTGCACTAGAGAGCAAAGACTCTGGCACAGTGCGGGCACTATCTTCTCAAAGATATCACTGGAAAATGGCTCCAGCTTTAATTATAGGTATATTGGGGGGGGGGGGGGGGGCCAGCAGAACTGGGTCCCTCCGGGCCTGGGTAATTAGTACCCGCTCGAAACCCCCCCACCCACACACACACACCTCAGTGCCACTGGTGACATGAGACGCGAGCAAGAGGAAAGTGGCCTGTGTCACGCCTGAGGTCAGAGGCTGACCTGGAGAAGGCTCGGGCGTAGGAGCAGATATGTAGTTGAACCTGGACTGGTGGATAGGGTTCCTAGACATGTAAGATACCCTTGAAGCATGCACCCAAAGGAGTGACCAGAATAACAGGATTGTGTCAAAGGTCTTTTATTAAGCACGCATGTAAGCAATCACAGCAGCAGATGGTAGGAGACTCAAATATCAGCAATCGGTTAACCCCAATTGAAGCACACAGATAGATATCACAAGGTCAGTACTAGTACTCGAATGCACAGAAGTCAGATAAATGCTGTTGGTAATATTAGGCATCACTATGGTGGCAATCATGGAAGATGAATTGTTGGTAATGGGAGTCCATAGATGCAGACAGCTAACAACTGACACGGAGGTAATGAGCCGATACTGACCAGAGAGAGATGATACTGGTGGTGCAGGGTTGATGGTGAGACACAGATGAGGAATCGATGATGAAACACCGGTAGTGGAAGGAATCGATGATGGCACACTGATGGTAACAGGAATCGATGATTTCACACCGATAGTAACATGAATCGATGATGGCACACCGATGGTAACAGGAATCGATGATAGAACACCGAAAGCAACCAGAAACGACAATGAGTCACTGATGGTATCAGGAACGATACTGGAACATCGATGGAGACAGGTGGAAATTGGTGAAAGTCTCTTTAGATGGATGGAATCACAGGAGCTGGTAACCTGGAACTACAGTTCAGAGGGAAACAACCACAGACAGCAGAGGCATCCAACACTGGGTTAGTCAACTTTCACAGGAAACTTATACCCACTGGGAAATGGTGATTGGCTGAGCAATCAGCTAGGAAGTAGACTGTAGAGGATTGGCTGTAGAGACTCATGTGATCTGACCAAACATGGCTGCATCCATGTTTGGATATAGGAGGGAAAGTCTGCTTGGAAACAGCATGCTTGTGGCCTACAGTAATGGCGTCAGCAGCGGAGGCCGCGCGGAGCTGGGAGCGACATCCGCCCGGACAGGAGGGACAAGCTGCATGGCCGCAGCATCAGGATCGACTGTGGGGATGCTGTGCTGTGCACCGCACGCAAATAGCGCAGACGATAGCCGGACCTGGAACGCAGGGACAACATGGAGAGACACCTGAGAGGCAAATACGTGTGTCCAGTAATCTTGATCGTGACAGCTTGATGGCAGAGAGTAAGTGAGGCAGAGGGATGGGAGAGTGGCCTTGAGACTAGGTTATACAGAAGGGTACACTTTGATGAACAAGTGGGTTTTCATATAAAGTTTAAAGCTGCACTACCAGTAAAAGGTAAAAAGTGTCTCCTTCTCCAGTCCAAGTAGCTGTTTTTCCTAGGGTTCTGCCAGTTGTGTAATACAGAATTGGCAAGTGAAGTTGTCTTCAAATGGCAGTGTGGGAAGGGGCTTTGGGCAGCAGAACCACAACAAGCCACAATATCTTAGCAATTTTCAGCAGCAGGGCAGCTCCCACTGTGAGAGGCTCCTGTATCTTCTAGACACTCCCAGTCCCCCTAGCCTTTCTAGACAAGTGAGCTCTGGGTACAGGGGTTATACGAAGTACACCTATAACATTAAAACCACCCGTCTAATATTGTGTAGGTCCTCCTTGTGCTGCCAAAATAAATTCTGACCCCTCGAGGCATGGACACCACTCTGAAGGTGTCCTATGGTATCTACTCCAAAAGGTTAGCAGTAGGTCCTTTAAGTCTTGTAAGTTGTCAGATAGGTCCTCCATGGCTCAGACTTGTTTTTCCAGAATAACCCACACATGCTCGATTGGATTGAGATCTGGGGAATTTGGAGACATTGTTAACTTCTTGAACTCTTTGCGCAGTTGGTTACAACATTCACGATCACAGTGCAGCGCCAGTGTGACACACTTAGACAATAGATGTACCTTCCAAGTTCCTACACTATAAAAAATAATAAAGAATGACTTTGACGGCAGATAAGAACCACTTGGCCCATCTAGTCTGCCCCTTTTTTTATCCTTTAGGTAATCTCAACCTTTTTTGAACCTTAATTCTTTGCAAGGATATTCATATGCCTATTCCAAGCATGTTTAAATTGCTCTACAGTCTTAGCCTCTACCACCCCTGATGGGATACTGTATTTAGCTTGCCAATGTCAACACTAGGAGGACTGGAGTGGACAGACTCGTCAGCTCCGCAGCACTGGAGTGGATGGACACTGGACAGTTTGGGCAGCACTGGAGTGGACAGATAGTTCAGCTCAACCACTGGAGTGGAGTGAGCGTGGAGTCAACACAGACTGTCAGCACACACCTCTCCAGTGGTACTGTGTGAAATGGCCCCTGAATCACCGCCACAGGGACTTATATCAAATCCAAAACTTGCGAGATCCGACGCCGGTATGATGACATTTTGCTTCTTTTTGGAATATGAAAATGGTGGGGAGATCCAAACCCCAGCTCATATTCACTCGGATTGGGATTGGGTAAGATTGGGTCGACCGGAGAAAGTAGCCCACTCATCTCTAAAGAAAACATGATTCATCAGACCAGGCCACCTTTTGCCATTGCTCCATGGTCCAATTCTGATACTCACATGCCAATTTTAGGCACTTTCGGCAGTGGACAGAGCTCAGCATGGATATTCTGACCGGTGCATGGCTACGCAGACCAATACACAACAAGCTGTGATGCACTGCGTGTTCTGACACCTATCTATCATAGCCAACATTAACTTTTTTGTTACAGTAGCTCTTCTGTGGCAAAATTACAGCCCCCGCAGCTATCGCGGCGGCTTGGGGTGTCAACACTGTTTTTGCAGATTCCCATGCAGACTAGCCACCTGCATGTAAATCTGCTTAAAATGTCCCTCCAAAAATGGCCACCGTCTCGGAGAAGAGAGATGCTAGAGGTCATACTTGAACTCAACAAGAGCCTCCGCTTGTAATCGTTACAGGGTCCCCTTCCCTAACCAATCTGGATGCTGTACCGGAACTATCCAGTTGACCTTACCGGAAATGCTAACAGTAACAGACCTAAAAAAAAACAGAATACCATCCAAGCGCTTGTAACAGCGTAGTTGAAAAAAGATCTATGCATAAACCAACAGATATATGAAAAAATATAACTATATTTATATATTATAGGATGCAGCCTCTTTTTATGGGCAGAAACGTCTATATTAATAATATATACAACATGGTGCCAACATCTTTTTGAAGGCAAATATAAGATTTCTATATAAATCCATAATGGTCGTGTTAATATACCGATAATTTACCAATAATTAATATTTAAGCTAAGCCCACACAATACCAACAGACATGGTGAAAAATAAACCATATAATCACAAATATAATATAAAAATATAATATAAAAAAGTAGAGGAAAATGTCTTCCCTTACAAAGAAGGGTCTAAACAAAAAGGACAGAGGTTATCTCACAAAAAAGGGGCAAGCTCATAAAGGTTGTTTAGACTGTTGGGGCAAGAGTCATCCAGAACATCTCTCGAGATAGGAGAGTGGCGAATTTCCCCTATCCCCAAATTGAGCATGTTCAATAGCTTGACAAGTCAAGCCTGTAAGATCTGCCTTATGTACTTCCAAAAAATGCTTGGGAACTGAATGGTTTATGTTTTATCCCCCTTATGTGCTCCTGCATTCTAATTTTAAATGGCCTCTGTGTTTTCCCTACGTATATTAAACCACAGGGGCACCATAAATAATAGATAGATCGCTGAGCTGGTATTGCACTTTAAAAAAAAAATATTTTCTGGATTTAGCAACAAAACTACAAATGTTACTTTTACCACACTGATAACAGCCACGACAAGTCAAAGTTCTCTTCTTTTTCCCTTCACTGATCTTACTAGGGGCTAAAACAGACTCCTTGATCTTCTAAAAACAATTTCTGTCCTGTTTAATAACACTTCTTTCAGCAGAGAATCCAGGAGCAAAATGCCCCAACGTTTTTTCCTAATAAATCTCTCATGGCTGTTGATTCTTGTTATTAATAATAATGAATCTTTACCTTTAGGTGTAGTCATAACATCATACTTGTATATTAGTAATTCCTCCCTATCTAAACTTAAGGTTTCCCTCAATGCTTCTTCCACCAGTGATATGGGGTAACTACGTTCTATAAAACATATATATACAGTATATATCACAGAAGCTCTGCATCGCCCCATATGAATTTTATAGACACTCCAAACTGTATTCTATATACTTTATAAAAACAGCATGATATTGGGCCCTTGCGCCCGCTATCCTCTGTCAAGACTGACCAATCAGATAATCAAAGGCAAGCGCTTTTGTCTATTTTGGACCATTTAATTTGCATTTAGCTAAAATGGTCATCCTGCAGACTAGACAATAGAAGAGGCCGATCACCCGATAATCATCACATTAGCCCAATAAATGTTTAGTGTGTAGCTAGCTTTAGGGTACATTGAGGACAAAATTTGGGAAACCAATCAATGGGTATAGCAAAACTGGCGAGGCACTACTAGATCCCCTCTGGGTCAAATCACTATGCATATGCCTGAACATTAGCCATGTATGTGTATAGGACTTCCTAGTTTCATCTGCAGCATTAAACGGTCAGTAACGGGGAAGTAAATCATTGCAGAGGAGCAGTGTGCTTTGGCAGCTAAGATGTGGTAAATGAGTGGCAGTACAGTCCATCATTATCTAGTGCTGTGATATGCAACCATACATAATAATAGTTACTACTGGGTCACTGCCAGCAACAATACATTTACCCTGACACGTTTATCACCTTTTTCACACACCCTACTGGATGGTGTCACTGAACACTGGGGCAGATGTATTAACCTGAAGAGGGCATAAGGAAGTGATAAACCAGTGATATGTGCAAGGTGATAAAGGCACCAGCCAATCAGATCCTAACTGTTCATTTACATCTTGGAGCTGATTGGCTGGTGCCTTTATCACCTTGCACATATCACTGGTTTATCACTTCCTTATGCCTTCTCCAGGTTAATACATCTGCCCCCCTGTTAGGTGGCATCAGCAATAATCAAACTAGAAAGGGGAGCGCAAACAACTACTGAAACAAGATGTACATTCTTTCCTGCCACATAGGAACCAGGAGAAGCACCCACATTCTAACAATAGCCAAGAAAAAGAAAGATGGTAGTAGATGTTCAGAAAGAAAAAGGGGCCACTTTAAAACAAAGTCACTTATATAGACTTATTACACTCACTGCATCCCTCCTCCGAGAATCCATTGGCTCCAAGGAAAACCTGTTAATCATAAAGTCCATGAACAACAAAACCTGTATTACACTGATATAAAGGACAAAATATGACCCAACCTCTGGATTTAACAGCCATCGTACTTAAACATGGCCTTTTGTTATCCTATCAGGAAATGTAATGAAGGAGAAGGTTCCTACACCCTCTCTGGATTTCCTGGTTGTTATTAATAGAAAAACAGCTTGTATCATTTTAAGGCCAGAATTTTGAGTATGTATTGAGACGAGATACTATACTGCGAGATATAGAACTTAGCAGGGCACAAGTTTACCTTCAGTTATCCATACTTAAAAAGGCTGATATACATGGTCGAGTCACATTATTATTAGTGATGAGCACCGGAAATTTTTCGGGTTTTGTGTTTTGGTTTTGGGTTCGGTTCCGCGGCCCTGTTTTGGGTTCGAACGCGTTTTGGCAAAACCTCACCGAATTTTTTTTGTCGGATTCGGGTGTGTTTTGGATTCGGGTGTTTTTTTCAAAAAACCCTAAAAAACAGCTTAAATCATAGAATTTGGGGGTCATTTTGATCCCAAAGTATTATTAACCTCAATAACCATAATTTCCACTCATTTTCAGTCTATTCTGAACACCTCACAATATTATTTTTAGTCCTAAAATTTGCACCGAGGTCGCTGGATGGCTAAGCTAAGCGACCCAAGTGGCCGACACAAACACCTGGCCCATCTAGGAGTGGCACTGCAGTGTCACGCAGGATGGCCCTTCCAAAAAACACTCCCCAAACAGCACATGACGCAAAGAAAAAAAGAGGCGCAATGAGGTAGCTGTGTGAGTAAGCTAAGCGACCCTAGTGGCCGACACAAACACCTGGCCCATCTAGGAGTGGCACTGCAGTGTCACGCAGGATGGCCCTTCCAAAAAACACTCCCCAAACAGCACATGACGCAAAGAAAAAAAGAGGCGCAATGAGGTAGCTGTGTGAGTAAGCTAAGCGACCCTAGTGGCCGACACAAACACCTGGCCCATCTAGGAGTGGCACTGCAGTGTCACGCAGGATGGCCCTTCCAAAAAACACTCCCCAAACAGCACATGACGCAAAGAAAAAAAGAGGCGCAATGAGGTAGCTGTGTGAGTAAGCTAAGCGACCCTAGTGGCCGACACAAACACCTGGCCCATCTAGGAGTGGCACTGCAGTGTCACGCAGGATGGCCCTTCCAAAAAACACTCCCCAAACAGCACATGACGCAAAGAAAAAAAGAGGCGCAATGAGGTAGCTGTGTGAGTAAGCTAAGCGACCCTAGTGGCCGACACAAACACCTGGCCCATCTAGGAGTGGCACTGCAGTGTCACGCAGGATGGCCCTTCCAAAAAACACTCCCCAAACAGCACATGACGCAAAGAAAAAAAGAGGCGCAATGAGGTAGCTGTGTGAGTAAGCTAAGCGACCCTAGTGGCCGACACAAACACCTGGCCCATCTAGGAGTGGCACTGCAGTGTCACGCAGGATGGCCCTTCCAAAAAACACTCCCCAAACAGCACATGACGCAAAGAAAAAAAGAGGCGCAATGAGGTAGCTGTGTGAGTAAGCTAAGCGACCCTAGTGGCCGACACAAACACCTGGCCCATCTAGGAGTGGCACTGCAGTGTCACGCAGGATGGCCCTTCCAAAAAACACCCCCCAAACAGCACATGACACAAAGAAAAATGAAAGAAAAAAGAGGTGCAAGATGGAATTGTCCTTGGGCCCTCCCACCCACCCTTATGTTGTATAAACAGGACATGCACACTTTAACCAACCCATCATTTCAGTGACAGGGTCTGCCACACGACTGTGACTGAAATGACGGGTTGGTTTGGACCCCCACCAAAAAAGAAGCAATTAATCTCTCCTTGCACAAACTGGCTCTACAGAGGCAAGATGTCCACCTCATCATCATCCTCCGATATATCACCGTGTACATCCCCCTCCTCACAGATTATCAATTCGTCCCCACTGGAATCCACCATCTCAGCTCCCTGTGTACTTTGTGGAGGCAATTGCTGCTGGTGAATGTCTCCACGGAGGAATTGATTATAATTCATTTTAATGAACATCATCTTCTCCACATTTTCTGGATGTAACCTCGTACGCCGATTGCTGACAAGGTGAGCGGCGGCACTAAACACTCTTTCGGAGTACACACTTGTGGGAGGGCAACTTAGGTAGAATAAAGCCAGTTTGTGCAAGGGCCTCCAAATTGCCTCTTTTTCCTGCCAGTATAAGTACGGACTGTCTGACGTGCCTACTTGGATGCGGTCACTCATATAATCCTCCACCATTCTTTCAATGGGGAGAGAATCATATGCAGTGACAGTAGACGACATGTCCGTAATCGTTGTCAGGTCCTTCAGTCCGGACCAGATGTCAGCATCAGCAGTCGCTCCAGACTGCCCTGCATCACCGCCAGCGGGTGGGCTCGGAATTCTGAGCCTTTTCCTCGCACCCCCAGTTGCGGGAGAATGTGAAGGAGGAGATGTTGACAGGTCGCGTTCCGCTTGACTTGACAATTTTGTCACCAGCAGTTCTTTGAACCCCAGCAGACTTGTGTCTGCCGGAAAGAGAGATCCAAGGTAGGTTTTAAATCTAGGATCGAGCACGGTGGCCAAAATGTAGTGCTCTGATTTCAACAGATTGACCACCCGTGAATCCTTGTTAAGCGAATTAAGGGCTCCATCCACAAGTCCCACATGCCTAGCGGAATCGCTCTGTGTTAGCTCCTCCTTCAATGTCTCCAGCTTCTTCTGCAAAAGCCTGATGAGGGGAATGACCTGACTCAGGCTGGCAGTGTCTGAACTGACTTCACGTGTGGCAAGTTCAAAAGGTTGCAGAACCTTGCACAACGTTGAAATCATTCTCCACTGCGCTTGAGACAGGTGCATTCCACCTCCTATATCGTGCTCAGTTGTATAGGCTTGAATGGCCTTTTGCTGCTCCTCCAACCTCTGAAGCATATAGAGGGTTGAATTCCACCTCGTTACCACTTCTTGCTTCAGATGCTGGCAGGGCAGGTTCAGGCGTTTTTGGTGGTGCTCCAGTCTTCTGTACGTGGTGCCTGTACGCCGAAAGTGTCCCGCAATTCTTCTGGCCACCGACAGCATCTCTTGCACGCCCCTCTCGTTTTTTAAATAATTCTGCACCACCAAATTCAAGGTATGTGCAAAACATGGGACGTGCTGGAATTTGCCCAGATTTAATGCACACACAATATTGCTGGCGTTGTCCGATGCCACAAATCCACAGGAGAGTCCAATTGGGGTAAGCCATTCTGCGATGATCTTCCTCAGTTGCCGTAAGAGGTTTTTAGCTGTGTGCGTATTCTGGAAAGCGGTGATACAAAGCGTAGCCTGCCTAGGAAAGAGTTGGCGTTTGCGAGATGCTGCTACTGGTGCCGCCGCTGCTGTTCTTGCGGCGGGAGTCCATACATCTACCCAGTGGGCTGTCACAGTCATATAGTCCTGAGCCTGCCCTGCTCCACTTGTCCACATGTCCGTGGTTAAGTGGACATTGGGTACAACTGCATTTTTTAGGACACTGGTGAGTCTTTTTCTGAGGTCTGTGTACATTTTCGGTATCGCCTGCCTAGAGAAATGGAACCTAGATGGTATTTGGTACACAGTACCTCCAACAAGTCTCTAGTTGCCTCTGCAGTAATGATGGATACCGGAACCACGTTTCTCACCGCCCAGGATGCCAAGGCCTCAGTTATCCGCTTTGCAGCAGGATGACTGCTGTGATATTTCATCTTCCTCGCAAAGGACTGTTGGACAGTCAATTGCTTGGTGGAAGTAGTAAAAGTGGTCTTACGAGTACGACTTCCCCTCTGGGATGACCATCGACTCCCAGCAGCAACAACAGCAGCGCCAGCAGCAGTAGGCGTTACACGCAAGGATGCATCGGAGGAATCCCAGGCAGGAGAGGACTCGTCAGAATTGCCAGTGACATGGCCTGCAGGACTATTGGCATTCCTGGGGAAGGAGGAAATTGACACTGAGGGAGTTGGTGGGGTGGTTTGCGTGAGCTTGGTTACAAGAGGAAGGGATTTACTGGTCAGTGGACTGCTTCCGCTGTCGCCCAAAGTTTTTGAATTTGTTACTGACTTATGATGAATGCGCTGCAGGTGACGTATAAGGGAGGATGTTCCGAGGTGGTTAACATCCTTACCCCTACTTATTACAGCTTGACAAAGGCAACACACGGCTTGACAAATGTTGTCCGCATTTCTGTTGAAATACTTCCACACCGAAGAGCTGATTTTTTTTGTATTTTCACCAGGCATGTCAATGGCCCTATTCCTCCCACGGACAACAGGTGTCTCCCCGGGTGCCTGACTTAAACAAACCACCTCACCATCAGAATCCTCCTGGTCAATTTCCTCCCCAGCGCCAGCAACACCCATATCCTCCTCATCCTGGTGTACTTCAACACTGACATCTTCAATCTGACTATCAGGAACTGGACTGCGGGTGCTCCTTCCAGCACTTGCAGGGGGCGTGCAAATGGTGGAAGGCGCATGCTCTTCACGTCCAGTGTTGGGAAGGTCAGGCATCGCAACCGACACAATTGGACTCTCCTTGTGGATTTGGGATTTCGAAGAACGCACAGTTCTTTGCGGTGCTACTGCTTTTGCCAGCTTGAGTCTTTTCATTTTTCTAGCGAGAGGCTGAGTGCTTCCATCCTCATGTGAAGCTGAACCACTAGCCATGAACATAGGCTAGGGCCTCAGCCGTTCCTTGCCACTCCGTGTGGTAAATGGCATATTGGCAAGTTTACGCTTCTCCTCCGACAATTTTATTTTAGATTTTTGAGTCCTTTTTTTACTGATATTTGGTGTTTTGGATTTTACATGCTCTGTACTATGACATTGGACATCGGCCTTGGCAGACGAAGTTGCTGGCATTTCATCGTCTCGGCCATGACTAGTGGCAGCAGCTTCAGCACGAGGTGGAAGTCGATCTTGATCTTTCCCTATTTTTGGAACCTCAACATTTTTGTTCTCCATATTTTAATAGGCACAACTAAAAGGCACCTCAGGTAAACAATGGAGATGGATGGATACTAGTATACTTATGGATTGACGAGCGACTGCCGACACAGAGGTAGCTACAGCCGTGGACTACCGTACTGCGTCTGCTGCTAATATAGACTGGATGATAATGATATAAAAAATATATATATATATCACTACTGCAGCCGGACAGGTATATATTATATAATGACGGACCTGCTGGACACTGTCAGCACTGCAGACTCCTAAAGTAAGCTACTAGTATCAAGAAGATAGAAAAAAAAAACACCACAGGTAGGTGGTATACAATTATGGATGGACGAGCGACTGCCGACACAGAGGTAGCTACAGCCGTGGACTACCGTACTGCGTCTGCTGCTAATATAGACTGGATGATAATGATATAAAAAATATATATATATATCACTACTGCAGCCGGACAGGTATATATTATATAATGACGGACCTGCTGGACACTGTCAGCTCAGCACTGCAGACTCCTAAAGTAAGCTACTAGTATCAAGAAGATAGAAAAAAAAACCACCACAGGTAGGTGGTATACAATTATGGATGGACGAGCGACTGCCGACACAGAGGTAGCTACAGCCGTGGACTACCGTACTGCGTCTGCTGCTAATATAGACTGGATGATAATGATATAAAAAAAATATATATATATCACTACTGCAGCCGGACAGGTATATATTATATAATGACGGACCTGCTGGACACTGTCAGCTCAGCACTGCAGACTCCTAAAGTAAGCTACTAGTATCAAGAAGATAGAAAAAAAAAAAACACCACGGGTAGGTGGTATACAATTATGGATGGACGAGCGACTGCCGACACAGAGGTAGCTACAGCCGTGGACTACCGTACTGCGTCTGCTGCTAATATAGACTGGATGATAATGATATAAAAAATATATATATATCACTACTGCAGCCGGACAGGTATATATTATATAATGACGGACCTGCTGGACACTGTCAGCTCAGCACTGCAGACTCCTAAAGTAAGCTACTAGTATCAAGAAGATAGAAAAAAAAAACACCACGGGTAGGTGGTATACAATTATGGATGGACGAGCGACTGCCGACACAGAGGTAGCTATAGCCGTGGACTACCGTACTGCGTCTGCTGCTAATATAGACTGGATGATAATGAGATATAAAATATATATATATCACTACTGCAGCCGGACAGGAATATATTATATAATGACGGACCTGCTGGACACTGTCAGCTCAGCACTGCAGACTCCTAAAGTAAGCTACTAGTATCAAGAAGATAGAAAAAAAAAAAAACACCACGGGTAGGTGGTATACAATTATGGATGGACGAGCGACTGCCGACACAGAGGTAGCTACAGCCGTGGACTACCGTACTGCGTCTGCTGCTAATATAGACTGGATGATAATGATATAAAAAATATATATATATATCACTACTGCAGCCGGACAGGTATATATTATATAATGACGGACCTGCTGGACACTGTCAGCTCAGCACTGCAGACTCCTAAAGTAAGCTACTAGTATCAAGAAGATAGAAAAAAAAAAACACCACGGGTAGGTGGTATACAATTATGGATGGACGAGCGACTGCCGACACAGAGGTAGCTACAGCCGTGGACTACCGTACTGCGTCTGCTGCTAATATAGACTGGATGATAATGATATAAAAAATATATATATATATCACTACTGCAGCCGGACAGGTATATATTATATAATGACGGACCTGCTGGACACTGTCAGCTCAGCACTGCAGACTCCTAAAGTAAGCTACTAGTATCAAGAAGATAGAAAAAAAAAACACCACGGGTAGGTGGTATACAATTATGGATGGACGAGCGACTGCCGACACAGAGGTAGCTACAGCCGTGGACTACCGTACTGCGTCTGCTGCAGTGCTAATATAGACTGGATGATAATGATATAAAAAATATATATATATCACTACTGCAGCCGGACAGGTATATATTATATAATGACGGACCTGCTGGACACTGTCAGCAGAATGCGTTTATAGAATAAAAACACCACACGACGAGTGTTTAACTTTTTCAGGCAGACAATCACAATATACTGGTGGTCAGTGGTCACTGGTCAGTCACACTGGCAGTGGCACTCTGGCAGCAAAAGTGTGCACTGTTAAAATAAGTACTCCTGCTATAACTGCTCCCCAGTCTCCCCCACAATTAAGCTGTGTGAGCAGTGAGCACTCAGCACAGTCAGATATACAGTATTACATAGATGATGCAGCACACTGAGGGCACACTGAGGCTGAGCACAGATATGGTATGTGACTGTGTCACACTGTGTATCGTTTTTTTTCAGGCAGAGAACGGATTAATTAAACTGGTGGTCACTGGTCACACTATCAGCAAGTAGTACTCCTAATATGCTCCCCAAAATTAGTAAATCAAGTGTCTCTACTACTCTCTAGTCTACTCTAAACGGAGAGGACGCCAGCCACGTCCTCTCCCTATCAATCTCAATGCACGTGTGAAAATGGCGGCGACGCGCGGCTCCTTATATAGAATCCGAGTCTCGCGATAGAATCCGAGCCTCGCGAGAATCCGACAGCGGGATGATGACGTTCGAGCGCGCTCGGGTTAACCGAGCAAGGCGGGAAGATCCGAGTCTGCCTCGGACCCGTGTAAAAAGCGTGAAGTTCGGGGGGGTTCGGTTTCCGAGAAACCGAACCCGCTCATCACTAATTATTATGACCACCAGCTAGTAGCCAGAGTAACCGCAGTGTGCAGCACGGACAGCAACTAGACTGGCTGAACTGTCATTTTAGACCCACGTCTGGTAGCCCCCAGGTTCGTTTTGAAGGGAGCTGCTCCACTGTACCGTGTCGGTCGGCCCTCACGCACCTTCGTATTATCCCTTTTTGCAATTCGGATAAATCGCTCCTTTTACCCATGACACTGAGTGATATGTGTGCAGATGGCCTATCGCACACCTTATATACCCACCAAGCCAGCGCATGACACGTGACCTACTTCATGGATTACGTGCTGCCAACGTCAAATGTAGGATGTGGTCATATTAATGTGACTTGACCATGTATGATTGCATCCCAGGAGGTAGAGTGTTGTCAGGTGCTTCACACTCATCTTACCCTGTATCTAATGAGGATGCCAATGCCCTAAATATAATTGTTATCACAGGGAAACCCAGCCGGCATACAGACATGACCTAGTGCTGCCTAATCTTTCAGTGATTATTTTTACCCTGCCCACCGCCCGCGCCTTGTTACCTGGGACACCTCTACCGCGAATGCGCAGATCACCGGGAAAATGGCTGCAGTGCCATTTTCTCAGTGATTTCTGTCCGCAGCGCCTCCAGATACCGGGGGACTCAAGAGGGGTGAGTATAATAATATTGTGTAGTATATGCAGTATGGGCCCCCATGGACCCAGGGTCCAAATGTGCACCGCACACCCTGCACCCATTATAAATACACCAATGGGCCTCCGCATAAAATGTCAAGATGCACCAGACAGGGCTGCCTGCTCTCACCTCTGTTGTTTAACTTTTCGTTAGACCCTATGTTTCACATACTCTTTTGGGATTTCAAGTTAACTTTTAATAAATCTGTTGCCATGTTCTTAAAAATGTGAATAACCTATCCATCTTGGGCTATGTGCCTTCCTTTGACATGATAGATTTGGGGCACCCACAAAACTAAAAATGTATCTACTTTATATAGTTGCAACATGATCTAAAGGGAAACATTCTGTCTTTCCTATCTGGGTAGAATTAGAATTTTGAAGATATTTCCTTCCAAAATTGTCCCTCATTCCGAGTTGATCGCTTGCTAGCTACTTTTAGCAGCCGTGCAAACGCATAATTGCCGCCCACGGTGGGAGTGTATTTTTGCTTTGCAGGAGTGCGAACGCCTGTGCATCCCAGCGGCAGCAAACACATTTTGTGCAGAACAAGACCAGCCTGTAGTTACTTATTCTGTGCGATGATTGCTGCGACGAAGGTCCCGGTATTGACGTCAGATACCCGCCCAGCAAACGCCCGGCCACGCCTGCGTTTTTCCAAACACTCCCAGAAAACGGTCAGTTGACACCCAGAAACTCCCACTTCCTGTCAATCTTGGTGCATTCGCCAGTGAGACTGGAAGCGTTGCTAGAACCTGTGCAAAACCACAAAGCTCTTTATACTTGTACGACGCGCCGGCGCATTGCGGTGCATACGCATTCGCAGATTAGCCCCGTTCTGCCATAATCGCTGCGCTGCTAAAATCCGTAGCGAGTGATCAACTCGGAATGACCCCCATTGTTAGATCCCCTTCAGTCACTGCCCCTCTACTCACTAAGGGGTCTATTTACTAAAGCACTGGAGAGATAAAGCGGAGAGAGATAAAATACCAACCAATCAGCTCCTATCATTTTTCAAACACAGCCTGTAACATGACAGTTAGGAGCTGATTGGCTGTTACTTTAGCTCTCTTCACTTTATCGCTCTCCAAGGCTTATAAATAGACCCCAAAATCAGATGCTGAGCTGGTTAACACCTCTTCTGTCTCTTTATATGATGTGGGAAGCGCATTCACATTAATTTAATTAAGTTGCAACAGTCTGTGACAAATAGAGGGGTTAAAAACAGTAAGCCAATTAGTAGACAAGACTACATGGACACCTCTCCGCTAATCTATTGCTGTAATTGTCATTTTTCTTCAGGAGACTGGTGTAAAAACTTTATTTTATTGTTTTTAAACTTTCTTTTTAAACCTTTAAGAATTCAAGTAAGCGTCAGAATTATCCTGCTGCTCACCAGAGTCCTCTCCAAGGGGGCAGCTTGCTGCACGATACATCTTCAGGCCTCATGAGAGCAGCTCAGCTGTAGCAGATCTCTTACAGGCTTGTCCTGGATAGCAGTGTAATTTCAAGTTGATGCATGGCCTCAGCAGTGTTCACGACTGCTGGTGACATAACGTCCAGGTTTGGGATTAGGTCAAACCTGGGATTAGATCATGTTATTCCTGGACTATGCGATTGCGGTTCCAGAAGGTCGGTACAGATTATGTTATTGTTAAAGAGAACATCTAGAATGGAGTTTCCTGCGTTCCCACTGGAAAATAGCACTGTTTAGTTCAGTGATGGCTAACCTTGACACTCCAGCTGTTGTTGAACTACACATCCCAGCATGCCCTGCATCAGTTTTAGCATGGCCAAATAAAATTGTAGCAGGGCATGCTGGGATATGTAGTTCAACAACAGCTGGAGTGTCAAGGTTAGCCATCACTGGTTTAGTTCAATATATTTACACTCCGGTTATTTCAACTCAGGGATATGCATACTTTGATATTTATTCATGTCCAATAGTGGTTTTACTTGCTCTTTAAAATAAAAAAATTCTAAACTACTATTGAAATATTGTATTTCACTCACATCATAATCCTTTTTTTTCCTAGATCTGTAATACTATAAACAATTCAAGTAAAACGGAAAAGTTTTAATTTTTCCAAACTGAAGGTACAGCCAACATCTGCACATCTTTCCATTTAAGGTAAAAGAAAAAATATTTAGGCATAAAAAGCTCAGTTTTACTCAACTTGGGAAGTGACTGATTCATGCCAATATGTTGTGCTTCCAAATAACATGTATATTAAAGTTACTTTGCTAATTATCCTCATTTGATACAATATGCACAGATGTGTCAGTTCAGCTGTTTCTTTGGGATTTTCAGTTAAATTTCATACAGGATTTTAGTTTATAGGTTTTTTTGTCCTAGAGTATGCACAACGTGGGATGTGACCAATAGAAAATGAAAAAGTTATAACACCACTGGGAGGGATGAGTAGTGAGTAGCAGGAGCAGATGAGTGTGAATGTGAGTAATGGAAAATAACTTGTAGGAGCATGAAAAGTATAATTCTGTACCTGCCTGGGTCATATTTGGAAAGATGATAGATCATAGACAAATAGATAAGACGAGGTCTACTTTTGGGATGTTGTTGGAATCCGGCGATCATAATCCTGTTGGTCAAAATACAAATGCCGTAATCCCGACCGCCAGAATGCCAGCAGCGCCGCCACAGCTATTCCCACTCCTGGATGTCCACAACACCCATGGAGTGCGAATAGAACCTGTGGCGAGCGTAGCGACCCCGTAAGGGGCTTTGTTCCGCTCGCCCCCCCTGCCGGCATTCTGACGGTTGGGATTCCGGCGCCTGTATTTTGACCGCTGGGATTCCAACCGACGGGATCCCGTACCCATTCCCTACTTTCAATAACTTAACTGCCAGGCAAATAATAGGAAAGTGAGTGATGTTTGAGCTGAATTGAAGTTCTACCTCCTGTATATCTCCCACTCACTATTATCTGCCACCAGTTAAGTATTCTTTATTAGCTACTCACTCCAAATTGGTCTTAGGTCCTTCCTACAACTACAGTTAAATCCCTGTTATCATTACCCAAATACTAATTTGCAGGGCCAGACTGCCCATCTGGCATTTCTGGCAAATGGCAGAAGGGCCGATGGGCAGGTTCGGTCAAAGAGAAGCCAGGAAGGCCATGCGCAGCACAGCTCCCAGCTCTCTAATTGCACCCCCCACCGCCGGAAGTACCTGTTTGTAATGCGCGGACATGGCATTGCACCGTGTTTGAGTGCCCCCACCCATACTATGCAGTTTAACCAAAATGGGGGCGTGCCTCGAGTCTATGCCCCTTAACTCGAGGCATGCCCCCATGCGCTGTCCCCATGCGCCCCCTCTGTCGTGTGCGCACGCCCCATGCCAAGTGCCACGGACGAGTTCTAGCCCTAGTCTGTCCCTGATCATATGTAGCATAATATATAGCATGGATTAGCTGAATCCACAGGCAAAATGGATCCAATAAGAATCACAAAGTCCAATCTTATTAAACGAAGTAGAATATGAGAAAGATTCTCACAATGCTTGAAGTATATACAAAAACATTTAATAAGAATGGCATACAAAGGGCAAATAAATTTCTTATACACAAAAAGGAAAAAATTGTTTAATTTGCATGAAATCTTTTTGCAGGGAGAAGCAAAAAGATGGAGCAATTGTCAATGCCAGATTGGCTCCCAAGAATTGTCCAAATTTCTGCATGTGGGATATGGTATTTATCCCTATTTGGGTGTCAGGTTGCCCCCCCCCCCCCCCCCCTTTTCTTAGTATTATGTGTCAATGTAAATTAGCCAAGATCCTGCCTGACAACACAACTTTCTTTGAGTGTAGGGGTAATAGTTCCTATGCCAAATTCATGTTGGTAAGAAGGGCAAATCCGGCGTGTATAGGACCCCATCATTTTACCATTATCTGTCTGTTGGATCACTTGCTGGCAGTCCTAATGGGCTATACATAAATCTGCAGCTGGACAATACACACCAAGAGTCAAGGCCACCATGCTGGTAATTAAAAGAAATAGGGTCTAAGGGGGTCATTCCGAGTTGATCGCATGCTAGCCATTTTTTGTTGCGCAGCGATCAGGTCAAAACTCAGCAAAACTGCGCATGCGTATGCAGCGCGTTGTACGGGTACAAAGAGGATCGGTGCTGGGTGATGGATTTAACGAAGAATCCATTCGCACAGCCCATCGCAAAGTGATTGACAGGAAGAGGGCGTTTATGGGTGTCAACTGACCGTTTTCTGGGAGTATTTGGAAAAACACAGGCGTGTCCAAGCATTTGCAGGGCGGGTGTCTGACGTCAGTTCCGGGACCAAAAAGACTGAAGTGATCGCAACGGCTGAGTAAGTCCAGAGCTACTCAGAAACGGCAAAAAACTTTTTTGTACCGCTCGGCTGCAAGAGCGTTTGCACACTTGCAAAGCGAAAATACACTCCCCCATAGGCGGCGACTATCTGATTGCTGCGCTGCAAAAAATAGCTAGCAAGCGATCAACTCGGAATGACTCCCTATGTACTAAGCTTTGGAGAGAGAAAGAGTGGACCGAGACAAATGGGCACATGTACTAAGCTGTGATAAAAGTTGAGCAGTGGAGAAGTCGCCCATGGCAACCAATCAGCATTGGCGTAACATTTAGAATTTGCATACTATAAACGTATACAGAGCAGCTGATTGGTTGCCATGGGCAACTTCTCCACTGGATCACTTCTCCACTTTTATCACTGCTTAGTACATGTCCCACAAAGTACCAGCATTTCAGCTCCTATATGTCATGTTATAGGCTGTGTTTGAAAGATGACAGGAGCTGATTAGCAGGTACTATGGGGTAAATTTACTAAGGTGGGAGTTTTTTAGAACTGGTGATGTTGCTCATAGCAACCAATCATATTCTACTTAACATTTATCTAGCTGCTTATAGAAGATAATATATAGAATCTGATTGGTTGCTATGGGCAACATCACCAGTTCTAAAAAAAACCTCCCACCTTAGTAAATGTACCCCTTTATCTTCATCCACTTTATCTCCAAAGCTTAGTTTATAGACCCCCATGTACCGTTATGAAAACCCCTAGAGTTTACCAGAATCACAATGTCACAAAATGTAGCAGAGAAATTAAGGGGTATATTAAATTAGGGTCGAAAGCTGCCGTCTGTTGAAAAGAAGGCAGTTTTCGACTTTTTAAGGTTAAATCATGATTCGACATATTCAATCCCCGCTATTTTCATTCGACAAGTCGGGGAATTAGACTTGTCGAATAGTACATGAATCGGCGGTATAGCTGCCGATTCACGTACTTTTGAGGGAAACGGGCCCAAATTCGACAGGATTTGGCCCTGTTTCCGACCATCTCAGTTCAACATAAAAAAATGTTGGACTGAGATGAGGGACCTTAGAGGCGGGGGAGAGCCGCGGGCAGACAGGGGAGAGCAGCGCTACAGCACAGCGCTGCAGGAGGATGTGTCACAGCCGCGCCGCTCATGGCAGCGTCCACCCGGCTCCAGCAAGTGAGGTCACGCTTGCTGGAGCAGGGTGGACACTGCCATGAGGTCTGGCGGCTGTGAGGCATCCTTCTGCAGCGCTGCTGTAGCGCTGCTCTACTCAGTCTGCCCGCCGGCTGTCCCCGCTGGTCTGCCCCCTCACCTCCACTCACAGGTCTCATCTCAATTCAACTTTTTTTTAAAGTCGAATTGAGATGGGATTGAATAGGGCAGGCCTGGCCAACCTGTGGCTCTCCAGCTGTTGTGAAAATACAAGTCCCAGTGTGCCCTTCTACACTTTTGCTATTAGGAAATGCTAAAACTGTGGCAGAGCATGCTGGGATGTGTAGTTTCACAACAGCTGGAGAGCCACAGGTTGGCCAGGCCTGGAATAGGGGTTGTCAGATCCATTCCGACAAATGCATGTCGGAATGGATTCGACCCTAATTGAATACACCCCTAAATGTGTTTATTGCAGGAAACACTGTCATTTTCTAATATATACAGGCGCTCATATGAATTGTCAATTCTAGTTATATAGCAAAAGCAGTGTTAGTTAGCTGCAGCAAACCGGAGAGGGATGTAGTCTTGTGACCGGCGGTCAGGAGACCGCTGGTCGCAATATCGACCACTACATCCCGCCCGCTCAAAATCCCGCTGGTCGGCATGCCGACCAACATGGACTGTTCCCACTCCTGGGTGTCCAGGACACCCATAGAGTGGGAATAGAACCTGTGGCGAGCGCAGTGAGTGCAGCAAGCCCGTAAGGAGCTTTGTTGCACTTGTTCCCCCGCCGCCCATCTCACAGCCGGGATCCCATAGGCGGTATTGTGGCCACCTGAGAGTGCCTGTGGATGCACACCTGTTGAAAAGTGGAACTGATTACAGCCCACTAATTCCTAGTAAACACACAAAAAGGAGATTAGTTCTGCGCTCTATGGATCTGATTCAGAGATGGATGCAGATCGCTGCATACGCAGCCAGAGCTACGTTCATCTCCTCACAGCATGTGTGATGGGCCGCCCTCGCGATGCGACCGCATTTAGATTGCGGATGCATCAATCTAAGATTTACCTCTGGCAGCGCTGCCTGGCTGCCCTGTCAGGCGTTCGGTCGCCATATTTTTAATCGGAGTGACTGCGTGTGACATCATGCAGCCGCCCGAAAACAGTCGCGGCATGCCCCCATTCAGAACGCCTTACCCCCAATGCCACATCGCCGCCCTGCGAATGGTCGCCGCTGTAAATCATCTTGCGGCCGTATCACTTCCTGGAACCTCCACAATCACAATGGCTGTAGGCTGGCAATGTTGCCCAAATGTGGAAAGGACTGCTTAATTCATCCAGTCGGCACTTAACAGCAGGGCCTGGCAGCATTCTCAGCAACAGTGATTAGCGGCTTCCCCTCCACTGGTACAACACAACATTTGCTATTTATTTTCCTTGCAACATTGTTGTGAAGAAGAATCAGCTGCACATACATTACACAGAGAGTTGTGAGGAGAATTCTGTAATTAGGAGAAAGAATATAAGGATTACATCAGGAGGGAACTATGAAAGATACCTTTAGGGCAGAGGTTCCCAAACTGTGTGCCGTGGCTCCCTGGGGTGCCTCGGGACACTTGCACGGGTGCCCTGGGTTGGTGGTCCGGGACCAATTCAAGTTATTCATGGTCAATATAATAGACAAAACCAGCACTGGTAGCTGCCAGTCATAAAATATGTGGCCAAACAGAAGCAAATCTTGTCCCTCACCACACAACTGACCCTAAGGATGACCTATAAATGCGATTTACTTCATGTAATATTTCTTTCTAAATTTCTCAATAAGAAATTTTTGGCCTAGGGGTGCCGTGAAAAAAATTCTGATATTCTAGGGCGCCGCGATTCAAAATGTTTGGAAACCACTGCTTTAGGGGATTCTTGGTGCCAGTGGAACTGTAAGTGGGGTACGCCCATTTATATTTCATCACCTCTCACACTGTGGTGTAGATGTGGGAATAGAAGGTGATCTTCCGGTGGAAAGGCTCTCGCTAATAGGGAAGACTCGCATAATTATTTTGTGAGTATGGTCCGCCATCACCCTTTTTTAGTTAGGTGGAGGACACCACGGAAGTAAATAGAGAATCAGTGGATACACATTGGGTGTATGATATCCCCTCTCCAAGAGATATTACACTAGAATCCTTTTATTAATCTTTTGCATATATGAACACCCGTTGAGGAAACAAGAGTCACCAGGGTTGGATGTAAGAGCAGAAGGTGGGTCAGAATCCGTATTAAAGAAACCTTGATAGGGGGAATATGCACAATTCTTGTGTGAGTACGGTACGCCTTTCTTTCGTTGCATTTGGGTGGAGGATAACGGTGGAGTTAAAAGTGGACAAGTACCAGGATAGTACACCGTTGGGTGTATTATCCTTCCCATCAAGAACATACTACTCTATATATTTTTTCATATTATTCTTTTGCATATGGGAATCCCTGTCGATGAATTGAACACATTCTGAGGATCACTTACTAAGGACTGTGAACCAATTGGTCAAGATATCAAATAAGGACGTACATGAGTATTTGTTTATGTTCTATATATAGTGAGCGCCAGTGTTACTTGGAGTGTAAAGTATTGTTCCATATATTCTTTGTGTCTGTTTGGGTGATGGACCATTCATTCCATTACACTTGCTACCCCTAGTGTGCCCAGGTCACTTCTATATTTTATTTATTGAAGATATTCTCATGAATCCTTACTGCTAAAAGTTCAATGCTCAGGGCATAAAGCAGTGGCGAGAGGGGGCAATCCTGACGCGTGCCATTACCCAAATTAAAGACCAGGTAAGAAAGTCTGCTACAAAAACTATAAGTCTATAAGGCTTAAAGCATAAAAGACCAACATAGTCGGTCAATGGCCTTCTTTGCGTCAAGCGACAACACAGCAGATAACTTGAGTTTATTAACGTAAGCCGCGGATGGGGCCTGGAGGTTTTGTGAGTGGGGGAGGGCCGGGTAATGCTTCTCCAGTTTCTCCTCCTGGAAGCAGCTATGCTGCTGTCCTCCCTTTGGCAGTGGTTCTCCCGCACAGCAGTCAAGCAGCCAGTTTGACACATCGTTTCCTTCCTCCTGGCACTGGGTGAATGTGCAGCACTGGGAGACTTCATTCATCACTAAATCCTGGGCGTGCTTGCAATGGGACCTTCATCGGTGGAGCCAGTACGCTGCCTTTCCTTTGCTGCACAGCCGCTGTGTTCTCCAGCGGCCTGCAGTCTTTTCATAATCGACGCTGCCACGGCCAGGCCTTCGACACTTATCCACCTACTGCTCCAGCCTTACCATTTGTCCCAGTGAGCTGTGAAACTGTGCATACCAAGCAGCTGCACTCTGCCAACCATGAGATCACAGCACTCACGGCTCTATAATGCACTGCACTTTCCCGTGGGCGTTGGGACTGACTGTTTGGATCTGAGAGTCTGCGCTGTCCAAGACTGCCTACTGGTAATTATCCATTCACTAGGTGATTCATCGCGCCCTATGGGCGCTCTTCACACCGTCGTAAGGGGCTACGCACCCTTAACCCTTGCACGCTCTTGTGGCATGCAATATTTGTATTATATGGAGTGTTATACCTCCAATAATAATTGTGTGAGTGGTTAAATATTGCACGGACAAAAGGCGTGCAATGGTTAAGGGGTCGTAGCCCCTTGCAACGGCGTGAACAGCGCACGCAGGGCCTGATGAATCACCTAGTAGGTGCTGTGGTTGGGGGAGGGATGGTTGCGGGGGTGCCGCGGGTGGGGGAGGGGCTGGTGCGGTGGTGCCGCAGGTGGGAGAGGGGCGGGTGCTGCAGGTGGGGGTCCGGAGCCACCACGGGTGGGGGAGGAGCGGTTGTGGGAGTGCTGCGGGTGGGGGAGGGGCGGGTGCAGGGGTGCTGTGGGTGGGGGTCCAGAGCCACCGGAGGGGGTGTGTGGGGGTGCCGCGGATGGGGCCTGGAGGTTTTGTGAGTGGGGGAGGGCCGGGTAATGCTTCTCCAGTTTCTCCTCCTGGAAGCAGCTATGCTGCTGTCCTCCCTTTGGCAGTGGTTCTCCCGCACAGCAGTCAAGCAGCCAGTCACTATTGTTAGCGCCGGTGTCCCAACGTGCCGCATTACAGGGAAGAAGATGCGCTCAATAAACTACAGCTCCCAGCAGCCCTTACGGCCGGAATGCTTCAGCGCTAAGGGCTGCTGGGAGCTGTAGTTTATTTAGTGTGTCTACTTCCCTGTAATGCGGCGCATTGGGCCAGCGGCACTAACAATATTGACTGGCTGGCAGAACTGACTGACTCACTGAATCAATGTAAAAGGTGAGAGTGCTGTTCAGTGTCAATGATACTGCACACCCACTGCACTGCAAAGCACTGTTACCTTTTACATTGATTCAGCGTCCAGACAGTATCCTCCGTGATATCACCCACTCTATCCGTTACATTAGCCATCTTGGGGCTTCCAGGCCGGCAGCCCAGGTGCTGTGTTGCGGAGTCACGGCCTCTGGGGATCTGGGCGCGGCTCTTGCGGGGAGGCACTTTTGTGACATCACGCGCAGAGGAGGCTCCGAGGATCAGAGAGTATGCGGCACAGGGATGGCTATGAAAGCCTACCACTGCGCCGCTTTCATACACATCTATGCCAGTGGCCGCAGCAGGTTTTGTTCCACTGGTGCCGCGGCTAGGGAGTGGGGATCGTTGATGCTGGAGGGGACAGGCGGTCTGGCAGCAGGACATGGGACGCTGCAGTAAAAGGATTTTTTTCCCTATCTACAATGCAGAGACTTGCTGCAGATGCAGTGGCATACCCTCCAACTGTACCTTTTTTGGCAGGTACAGTACCTTTTTTTTATGGTCTGTACCAATTTTTGGCTCTCCCAACTTCCATTGAAAGTATAGGAAAAGGGACGTGGTCACGCCACTTTACCCGTGGCCACTCCATCTTTTCGAATTTGTACCAATTTTTATGTGTACATTGTTGGAGGGTATGTTGCTGCAGACGCAGTGGGCCTATTTTGGGGTGTGGAGCTGGAGCTGCAGATCCATCAGCCCCATTGTTAATCCTGTTCTGGGAACACACAGCAGCCAAAGGGCAAAGCCTCCCATTGTATGTAACCTGTGTGGGAGGGCGTTTCTCGCCGAATCAGCTGTGGACTGGGTGTGATAGACCTGCCGCTAACCCAATGAGAGCTCCTAGCCACGCCGAGCGTTATACACACAGTCACTCTGAGCTATTATATAAGAGATTTATCTTATTAATATACACTGCTGCTGGGGATAGCTACTCACCTCATCGATGCCTTAAAATTACCTTTTAACTGACTATTAATTGTTGGAGAACTCTTTATTTTATAGTACTAGTTCACCTGCATACATTAGGAAACTATTTTGTTAATTGTTGTATTAAATCAATAGCTGTTATGGCTTTATAAATGTTATATATTTTCATACCCCCCGGGAGGTTTTATGAATTTAATGTTATAATAAATACTTCATATTTTTACAAAAAAATTGTTGTATGCATGTATCATTAAGCGCCATTAATTGTCCAGCTGTTGTTGTCTAAGGCCTGTCTCGAGGGTACAAAGCTCACTTGGTCGGCATCAGATGCAACAAATGAGAGTTCAACCTAATAGCCAATATCTTTGCAAGCATCAAAAAAAGAGGAATTATATCTTTGTTTAATCTATTTTTACTGGGACCTGTAACATGACAATGTAAGATAGTATGGGACCATGGACGGGTTGGGAATTAAATGCCGGTGGTTGGGATGCCGATGGCCATATGACTGACCGCAGCACCTGACTGTAATAATCCCCTGACCTCTAGATTTTTAAATCCCCTGACCGGACGGGGGTAAGTATTTTACTCCTCTCCCCTCTCCTACCCTAACCCTAATCCCGCGAGGGTGACGGCTAGGGCTATGACTAACATTCTGAAGGTGTCGGCTATGGCTAACCCTCCCCCTTGTGCCCAACCCTAACCTCCCCTAGTGCCTGTCCCTAACCCCCACCCTAATACTCACCTTCGGGATGACGGCTGTCGGTGTCCCGCCACCGGTCTCCTGAGGGGTGACAGGATTTCGGTATCGGTCACATAACCGTCGGCATTCCGACCGCCGGGTTACCAAACACATCCCCCTTGGACAAATGTGTAAAATAAACAATTAATAGGGACAGATTTTTTAAAACCCTGGACGGTCCCTGGAAATTAGGGTAAGGTGGTAGCTAGGACATAATTGTATAGGCATTTCTGGTATGACTTGGAATAGGCAGTTTTATCCCAGTGTGATTAGCTAGACTATGGGCCTGTTTACCAAAGCTACTTTTACCTTAATGTCATACAGAAATGGCAGTTCAGTGGCGTTCGCCACTTTGTGTCTTTGGAGGCATTAGCGCTGGAGAGATTCTTCAGCTCTCTCCCTATCAGCTTCCTTCCTCCCATCCTGTCCTTCGCACTTTGCGATATCGATCACTTCATCACTTCACTGCAGAGCTCTTCGCCAGGGTATCCTCCAGATTTTTTAAAACTAGGTTAAATGACTAATTCCTTTTTGCTGACATATGCGGCAATAAGGAAAAATAATTAGTGGGGACTAATTCTTGATAGTGATAAACAGGACCATGTTCTTTTTAGCTTTCTCTGAATCAATGTGCCAAGCTGCAACTTAGGTAGAATTAGGCAGATCTGGTTGTTATATATTCAAACTGAATGAGTTGCTATGATAGTTTTGCCTGTCTGGCAATGACTGCATGCACAAGCCAACACTGTCATGAAATTACAGTATTTTCCACCTTGCCCCATGAAAACTCCATTTGATCCAAATAAGGCCAGGCTTTTGTTCTCGGTCACCACATGATTTTCTTTTTCTTTTTATAAATAAAATAAATTATTGGATAACAAAATGAACCACGTGTGATCAATAAAGCAATGTTAATGTCAAATGCTGTTATAGGTTTTAACATATATATTGTGCTCTCTGTACACACAAAACCATGTAAGCTCGTTGCAAATGTTGTTTTATCTCTTTTACTGTAGGTTGATGAGTATTGTGCCAAGAGGGAGGTTATTACAGGAGGCCAAATTGTAGCTCTTTGCGATGGGATTGGAAGGACAAATCGGAGAATACCAAATACTGTATAATTAAAGCAGTAACTGCAAAAAAGATTTTTGGTTGCTGGTTGAGATTTTCTAAGTAACCTGAAAAACGGAAGAATACATATTTAAGAAACATCGGTGTCGCCGATGTCCACATCATCCTTTGAGCCCAGATTTTTACTTGTCCTTTAGAAAGGACAAGTAATATGATAATATGGTGCCAGGCATTACTTTGAAATTAAAAGTATAGAAGATCCCTCTTCACTACCTGGACCTCCTTCGTATAGGAAGAAGCGGAGCTCTGGGAATTAATGCCATCTTAAGATGGCATTGGTATCTGCAGTCAAACTCCGAAATCTTTACGTTTTTAGAATTGCTGAATATGGTGCTGCTCCTAATACTGAATGGGTCCGTTACTTAAAAGAACATGCGGAAAGAGTGTTTCCACATTGGTAATGGGCATATAATGGTTGATGACCAGACTCCTTTGTAAGTTAGTAAAATAACTTTAGTGAATAAAATTGTGAAATCAAAACTGGATACACACCATACGTATTACAATAATAGGAAAGAAATAATTTTTAAATATCAGTTCTGGCCCACTCTCAAATATGAATCTAAACACCAGAGCTCATAGTCCAGATGTGTTGCCGCAATTTTGGTTTGATGAACAGCAGGGGGGTAACAAGGAGTTTTGGCGCCCAGGGCAATTTTAAAATGGCGCCCCCCCACCTTCTCGGCAAAAAAAATTAATAAAATAAAAATATATTTACCTGGATAGACTCTGGGCACTAGAGTCACTAGAAGACCCTAGTGATGTCTAGTGTGCATGCGCGTAAGCCCAGGGAAATGTCAGCTGCACCATTTTCCCAGTAGTTTCTGCAGCACCGCTGCTGCCATTGCGGGACTTTGGAGGGTAAGTATTACAAAACTGGGTTCAGCGTGTACGGTGTGAGCCCATGGGCACCGCACATACTGTACCTGGCTAGGATGGGCGGTGCCCCCCTCTGTCATGGCGCCCAGGACAAAGTGCCCCACACGCAACCCCCTTCTGACGTCACTGAAACAGTATTGGATTCTCTTCAGTGGTGGCAGCACTGACTACCTTGTGCAGGGGAGGAACGCTAAGCACATGCTGTATACACATACATGTGTACATGTATGTAATATATGTGCTGGTGTGTGTCCAGGATCTGCAGTGGTGCTGTATACCAAAGCGGCCGTGCGGAAACCGGGACTCGGCATTAGGCTTCCCTCTCCTAAACCCGCCCCCAGACTCTCGTTGGCCAGTGCTGCTGAACCTCTTAAAAAAGCCACAGCTAGCACCAGGCTATGATAGGCTGGTCTGGTTGCAATATGGTAGTGAATACCAGCAATGTTAGGTCCCTAAGTGAACTATGTGGTCATCTAGGGTTTAGGAAATACCTAAAATACGGAATGAGCGACATAATAAATTTATTCAGTGTCTTTATGGACCCTGTGACTGACATTAACAGTCTTTTTAAATGCGCAGCTAGTGTTTGCTGCTCCTCCATGTTGTTAATAGACTAGGAATGTGGCGTTGGGCTGTGCAGTGCCAGATTAAGGTCCACTTGGGCCTGGAGCTGAAATTTATGAAGGGCCTATTGTGTGCTGCCGCAGGGGGTGTGACCAGCACATCAAGAGTGTGACTAGTGATGTGGAGGGTGTAACTAGTGTTGTGGAGGTGTGGTCTGCACAGGGGGTGTGGCCTGTACATATGGTGTGACTAGCTCCTTTCAAAAATCTCCATTTTCCCTGCTCTTCACTTACATGAACATTGCAATGTGAGAGTCTATGAATGAACAAACCACTTGTTAATGTGACTGTAATACAGATGTAGCCATGCTCATCGTGGCTGCATCTGTGCCGAACGAGCACTCTCGGCACAGCTAGCCCAGAACTTGACAGTACAAGGTCCTTCCAACGTGGCATACTCTGCTTGTTCATACCGAGCTTACACCTGCCCCCTTCTTTGCAGCTCTTTGTGTGGCAGCAACCCCTCCTGACTATTATTTATTTATTACCAGTTATTTATATAGCGCACACATATTCCGCAGCGCTTTACAGAGAACATTCAGCTATTCACATCAGTCCCTGCCCCAGTGGAGCTTACACTCTATATTCCCTATCACATGTACACACACATTCGCCCTAGGATTAATTTTGTTGGGAGCCAATTAACCTATCAGTATATTTTTGGATTGTGGTAGGAAACTGGAGAACCCGGAGGAAACCCACTCAAGTACGGGGAGACTGTACAAACTCCACAAAGTTAGGGCCATGGTGGGAATCAAACCCATGACCTCAGTGCTGTGAGGCAGTAATGCTAACCATTACACACTCCGTGCTGACTACAGCAGTGTGGCTCTCTGTGTCATTTACAATGAGTGGGGTATATATTGGAAGCGCACAGGCAACAGAATAACCCCTATAAAACTCGGTGTCCTGTGTCTGCAATAGCGTTGAAACATCAGCAGGGCTATGTATGGCAATCATAGAAACAAACACCTTGAAACATAGTAACTACCGGCAGAAACAAAATAGCAACATAGTGGTGTGCCGTCCTACAAAGGAAGATGATGTACAGTAAATTTCCACAGCACAGAGGCTGTCAGTATGTGGTATCAATAGGGAATCTATTGGAGAAGACTGACAACATACAGGACAGCATGCAGGCTATAAACAAAAGGACATATGTGGGAGAACTATAATAATGCAATAACAGCACAGAGGGTATCACCAATAGGATGCGTCATACGGCAAGTAATAGTATAATATCCCACAGCACATGGCATAGCATTAATAGAACAAACAGCACGGCGGCTGATAAAATGAATAACAATACACAAATATTGCAGAATGTGAAATACAAAAGGTACCAAAAAATGATGAAAATAGAAAATGAAAAGTAACAAATAAAAAAAAAGAAAATATAAATAAATAAAATTAAAATAAAATACACATACAAAATAAACATAATGCCCAAGGGGTTGGGTATGGCTTTCCGGCACTGGGGATCCCAACAGTCAGCATACCGACCGCGGGTTCCCGGCAGCAGAATGCCAGAGGGGGCGAGCGCAACGAAGCCCCTTACGGGCTCACTGCCTTCGCCACTCTGCAGGCTAGGTGGTGAGCTGCTCTCGCCACAGGTTCTATTCCCACTGTATGGGAATAGTCCCTGCTAATCAGCATGCCAACTGTCAGGATTTAGAGGGGGATGGGATGTAGCCGTCAGTATTGTGACCAGCATACCGAACTCATATATACGTTGGCATTAAAACACCACTTTGTTTTGCTACATTGGAGTCTCCAGAGTGTCGCCTTACTGGAATATGGTGTGTATGTGTATGTATATATATATATATATATATATATATATATATATAAATAAAACACACCCACATACACTATATATACACACATATGAAGTGCATGATGT